>NW_019384413.1:192996-263586 GCF_000671375.1 Centruroides sculpturatus | reverse complement strand
TGGAGTGAGTATAAAGTGAAAATACAGCTGATTATTATTTTTTGAACATTTAACTTCATACTTGATCTTTATGCACCTCTGAACCAAATCATACACAATAGACCATTTTAATAGTGCGATTAGTGTTTTAAATTTACGTGCACAGATAATAAATAACAGAAAATTTATACTTTGTTACAGATATTATTCATAAAAAGATCGAGAAAGGATGAAATTTATAATTAATTAAGATAAGTCAGAATATTCTTTGAATTTGTCACATGCATTTAATATAGTTAGATGAGACAATAAAATTAACTAAGTTTTGTATACCTCTGAAAGAGAAATTTTCACAAATCTTGCTTAACAAATTATAAAGTTTAAATGTAAAAGTTGTTGAACAATTTTAAATAAAGAATATTCTCCATAGATTAAAAAAAAATCTGATAAGAATAATGTTTTAGTTAGAATTGAGTTCTTTCTGTCAACAGACATTTTGTGCTTTTGAATGTCAGTTCAAAATCTGTGTTCAGAAACAACACTTTTCAAATGTACAGAAATTTCATGTATCCAGTTCCATAATGGATATATCTGTAAATATGTTTAATCAAATTTGTATGACCATTTTTCAAATTAAAAGTATAGAATTCTTGTATAAATTATTTAACAATCAATAATACTGTACGTACTATTGTACAGTATTATTAAATTCCTTTGAATATAATAGTTATATATTATTCCTTTGGTCTTTCAGCTAGACTCTATATGGTCTAGATATCGTTATCTAGACCATATATAACGATATATGGTCTAGATAATATATCGTGACAAAAAATTATCACGATAAAAATGATGAGTGACAAAAAATTATCACTCAAATAATGTTTATGAATATTATTCAGTTATTAAAATAATTTATTGTGTTTAAAATTAATTTTAATTGTGTGAATTTTAAGATAACTGGAATATTTTAATTTACAGATCGACAAGACGAGAAAAATATCGAGAAATGCCAAGATTTCTAGGAAAAGATTATTTTAAAGAAGTAACAAGTTACATTTTAAATTCTATTTTTCGAAACGTTAACTAAATATACTTAATTCAGATTATTAAAATAAAAAAATATATATTGATATGTTTTAAAAAAAAAACATAGTTCAATAATATTTAACAGGTTGATGATATACGACATTTAGAACATGTTACATGAAAATACAGTAAAACTTGTTAAGTTGGTGCCTCTGCAAGTTAGACACTTGTCTAACTTGTAAGGAAAACAATATTACTGGGTTCTATGTGGATAATCCGTAAGTATTGATCAAGTTACAGTTGAAAACTGACAAAATGTTAGAGGGATACGCTTCCAAAAACCACAGTTTTTTAATGATAAGTTCCAATCAAAAATTATGTTCACGGCTGGATGGTTCAGTTGTTAAGGAGTTAGCCTACCATTCTAGAGTGTTTAGACAGGTTTTACTGTTAACACTACATTATACAATTTTTTTTTGTAATATACTCTATATATAAATCTGTGCACAATGTATAGTAGACATGACATAAAATAATATTAAATTTAAAATATATTTAAAGAATACAAAATGAATAATTGGTATTAATCGAAAATTTACGTATAATTTTTAGATTTCAATCCATCACCAAAATTTGTTTAGTGAAAGGTTACTACCTCAAGTGAACTTTTTAGAAAAGACTATCAGTTACCCGCATCAAAATATTTTAGATGACGATTCATATAGAATGCCTTGGAAACATGGTAAATTATAACGTCATTAAATCCATATTTGTAGACTGGAAAACTAAACGATCTAAGTGGCATTTTTTTTCGGGAAAAGGAAAACATCTCTGTCCATGGCAAATAGAGAAAATGTTTATTTCTATAAACATAAAGCTTTTTATAAACATATAAGACAATTCTTCAGAGAGGATATTTTTGTCTAAATACAATAGAAAACAGTCGCAAACGAGACAAAGTTGGAAATGATCTAAGTCCACATAGTACAAAATGCGTAAAGATTTAATTCCAAAGTCATTATTTACGCATTGAAAACGTCTCTGTTCTCTTCATCTTTAATCTCTGACGCTTTTATTTTTTGTAGAAAACCCAATCAAGATCTTTTGTCACTTGCAGCCACGACACTTTCTGTTTAAAAATGACTTATAATACTTTTAAGCTAACTTAAAACTAAAACGAAAGGCAACTGCACGGCTAGTCGCTCAACATTACCGATTTTCGTAGGTTGACGTCATTCAGCTGACCAATCAGCGCGTTGTGCCATCTGGATCTCTAGCCGCACGTGGTGTATAGTTTACACCAGGTGTCGGCAACGTGGCGCCCGTGGCGCATTTCAGATACGCCCTCTAGAACCATAGTCACGCAAGCGCAAATATATATATGTACTCGTAATTTTATTTAATTTGATTTTTGTTTTATTTTATATACATACTTTTAATTATTTAACACTGATTATTTTTCCGTTTTATATGAATTCCATGTTATACGAGTCACTTAGATTTTACAAATACGTGAGCCGTTTACAGCCCGGCACACGTATNTCTCAAATAATATATGGCTTTATTATTTTTTTTTCTTTAATTATTTCTAAATTTATAGACCTCATATAGATTTAAATATTGTATTAAATATTTATCTGTCACCTTTTGTCTTATTAGTAAGCATATAAAGTCACCAATATAAACTTAAATGCAATATAATTTAATGCATTTAAGTTTAACTATAGAATAAAAATACATATGCCATTTCCCCCCCCCTTCAAGTTTTACATTTCATCACTACTTATCATGTCATTTCAATCTAACGATATCTTGTCGCCTTTCTATTCTTGGATTTTATATTCTAATTTTCTATTCTGTAGACTTTCACTTATTCCTTTATTCCATCCATTGTTGCTTATTCTTTTAACATGCACTCGCGTCATCATGTATCATTCAATTGCGTGACTGACAGCAGTTTGTCTTATAAATCAAAGGATATACAATCTATCAAATAGAAGTTATATTTTGAAATAATATACATATTTTAATTAAAGCAATAGTCATATCTTCTATAGAAAAAAAAGAGAGAGAGAGAGAATAGCTATTGTTCGTGCTAAAAAATGTTCCATATGTAATCCCAACTATAAAAATTCCATAAGTGGTTACATAAATCAAAAATTAATGAAGAAAATTTTATTCTTTGACAATGCTTTAGCAATTTTAAAGTAATTTTAACAAAAGAAATACATTTTTTTGACAAAACAAAACATTTCAGAAAAATATAAATCAAACTCAAAATTCAATTAGGAAATTTTTAATAGAACTAATAAAATTAAATGTATCAATTGAGAGAAACTAATTGATAAAATGAGAGAAAGCTTTATTTTTTTTTAAAAAATATTAGATTAATTAGAATTTTTTAATATATTAAATTATTAATAAAGGAGGCAAACAAAACATTTTAACTTTATTGTGTATGATGGATTTGGAGAACGTAATCACATTTACATTTGTCTGTTGCATTGAGTAATGAATTAAGGACTTTTTAATGTTCGTATATTTTAAAAGATAAATGAATAATTACTAAGTTAGTGTTCTTTTATTATTTGGAAATATTAGAATTATTCAGTGAAGGGTTCCATAACCTTTCTTTTTTTTTTTTTACACGCGAGCCAAATATAATTCACAGCAAACTTCTGTCGGTCATACGAAAAAAAAATTAAAAGCAGTGAAGAAAAAATTAAGGCATAATTCGAGCTTTAAAAATCAAAATATCCATTTTAATTTTACGCAAAAATTAAACTCGAGTAATTTTTAAGAAAATAAATAAATATTTGTAAGCAAATAGTTGCAGATTAATTGATATATGACATAGTATTTGGATAGAGCATTTATTCTACAAATCTTTTTCAGATTGTGTTATTCTAAGGACTAAAATATTTTTTTAAATGTTCATTAGAGAGTAAATTTTGATATTCAGATTTAATATATTTCATACTAGAAAATGATTTTTTTTTGTTTCTATGCAGGAAAGTGAAAATTTCATGTTACAGATTTTCTAGATTTTTTTTTCTTCCCAGACTTTTCTATATTTTCTATACAACAAAATAAAATGTATAAAGCCATTTGTGTGTAGAAAAGAAAATTCTATTAGCATATTTCTTTTTTTCTTATTATTTTGTTATGCTTAATCAAGTTTTTTTTTAAAAAAAAAATATCTTTATAATTTTGTACACAATGAAAAAAAGACAATAAAAGTAAACTTACTTGCGTACCGACTAAAAATATTTATGTATTATATCAATAGTTAATCAGTCTATTTATGTAGAAATTACAAATAATTATCTATTATAAAAATTATTTAATAATTTTGTGGGGCTTCGAAGAGTCATAAGTTCAAAATCGCTGATTTAGGGTACCGTTGCTAGAATTTTTTAAAGGATATAATAGGTTGTTATATACTGTACAAATTTTACTAAGCATATATGCTTTTGGAAGTTTTATTCTAAAACATTTATATAGCCTATGCTTAAGTGAAATTTCAGAAGTTGTAAAGCAAAACTTAAACATCCCCAAAAAAAAAACAGCTGGCACTGTTGTTGTTGCACTTTCCCGGCATTCGTTATTTGTTTCTTTGTTTTCATCTCTAATAATTGTTACCGTTACCTTTAAGTCTTTAGGAGACGATAAGAGAGTAAAGCATCATATTTCCTTAACCAATGGTCGATTTTTTTGAAAATTTCTAGAAGCATTTAGCCCTAATACGAAAACCTCCCTGCAAAATTTCAGAATTTTTCTACAAAAGGCAGAAGAACTATTAAGCCTGAAAATAGGTGGAAAAAATTGTTCCTCTTTCCCATACACACTAACATTCGTACATACAGAAAAAACCTCCAACTTTTTCTGCATTTCTCGACGTTTCAAAGTTTTCTGAGTCCAAAGATGTAAAAATCTTGAGGAGTATGTTTTGGCCGATCTTCATTCTTTCCCCTCTGTTATATAACAGCAGGGAAAGTAAAATTTAAATATAGTTAAAATTTGTCTTTTCTAAATGTTGCGATATTGAAGAAAAAAATAAAGAAATGAAATGGAGAAATCAGCCATGTCAACAAAGCATTACTGTAGCAAAAGAACTAAAAATATCCGAGCAAAATAATAAAATCATTGGAAAGTTCTATTTTCGGAGCCCATTATAAAACCACTAAACAGTGGTAGTTGGTCGTGGGTTTGTGCCTCGCCAAGGGGCTAGCAACATGGAGTTTTCCTGGCTTTCTTCACGTTAGTAACATCTAAATATGGACCAGTTTCTCATTTCCCATAAAAGATTTCCCGAGAGGCACTCCTCATCAGCAGTTCGCCCGTGTCGAGTTGCCGTACAATAAAACCAAAGCACTAACGCTCCACCTCAAATATAATTTAATTCCATAAAATAGTGCATTGTTTCACAAACATTTTAAAATATTGATTTAAGCAAAAGGTCGAATATTATATATTAATAAAGTAAAAACATAAAAATACAACGCGACGGCACCGGCTAGACTCTCTCTTAGGATATACAGTAAAACCTGTCCTACACTATACCTAAATAAAACGGAACCTGCCTAAATGGAAAAAGTATTTGGTACCGTGCGATTCCGGTTTACGCAGGTTTTACTGTATATAATTTCAAATTTTGTGAATTTAATGATATATTAAGTTAAATTTCAGAATTGATGGCCGTTGAAACTTAAACTTATCTAAATTATTGGCAAAATGCTGATTTATGCTTTTTGTGTATTTAAAAATTACTCATCATAAACTAAAGGCTCAGATATAGCTGTAAAAATTGTTTAATGGTTGTCGAAGAAAAGACAAACTTAATTTAGAAATATCTTTATACAGTACTTTAAATTTGTCAAACTATGAGTAAAATGCTTATTTTATTTATTTTTAAAGGCACTCTTATATATTCAGTCCAACCCATAATGATATAGAAAAAGGATCTCTTAGTGGTCGCAGTGACCCGTCAGAAAAGATAAAATACTAATAATAAATGTTGAAGTATGTCAAAATCTTTTCCTATTACAGTATCTTCATTTTGAACATAATATATTTTGCTATTAGAATTTTTTATAAAACAGTATTTTATTCATCTTTAAATATCAACAGTAGTCTTTTATTAACTTCACATAAACAATACACAAAAATTTTACCTTTAATAAATTAATGTAAATATTTTATAAACTGTTATAAATAAAATTACTGAAGAACACTTAATATATTTAGCTTGGATATATCGCACATGAATTTAAAGAAGAATATAATAATTTAGTGTAAAAAGAATTCATGAAATATGTTAAAACAAAAATAAATTTCATTGGTTACAAACGGAAACAACTACGTCTAGCTGACAAATCTCATAGCTATATAGTTCAGCACTAACAAATTTTTCTAATAGTTATTAAATCAAACTAGAAACAGGTAGTGATATTAGCTCAGGTGATGCCATTGTCCTTATATTCCCCATGCATTTAAATCAGAAGGTCTTTGTGAATTGCATACACTCTTCAAAAATGAAATTGCAATACCGCGAAGGAATGTGTGTAGCTACATACACATTGCAGGATCGGTAGAAGTGACGGACAAATAATTAAAAGAACAAAGATATGCAATAGACATCTGTTTATTTAGTAAGGAATCCGGTTCCAACGGGCAACTATAGAGATCGCTATACGGCGAGGCATACTATCAATGAGGCGATTATTAATGGCTGCCTGAGGTATGCCATTAATAATCCACTGCAGCATACATTTCACCTACGGTATACGGCAGTGGTCTCTGGTGCACCTCACGTCAGACGAGGTCTCACAGGTATTCGATGGGAGAGAGATCCGGCGAGGCTGCAGGCCAAGGAAAAATGCCAATTCGGTTCAGGCTGAAGAGTTCGCCGTGCGACGTGTAGCAGCTAGACAATACCTGACCACGCATGGTCTTTCAGCTAGACTCTAGCTGAAAGACCGCGTCGGGTGCAGCCTGCACCAGTGACCGAACCACAGGCACCACAATTCGTGTGACGTACTGGTCCACTGTCAGAGTACAGGAAATGTACAATACACTATGACTGTCCTCTGATCGAACACGATGCCTCTCCGAACCATGATGCCAGGATGGCCAAGCGGTCAAGGTGTCAGCCTACAGCTCTGGGGCCCGGAATCGAATCTCTATGGGTCGAAAAGCCCCAAGAATTTTTCTGGTGGTGGCCCGTCCGGATACGTCGGAACCCGTCCCTCGCCAGCCGGCTGCTCTATTTTGAGCATGGCCGAGCATATAATGGACTTGCTAAAAGAGACCCTCTTAGTGCCCACGGCGGAAAGAGTTTTAGAAAAGGGGGATGAGGTGCGTCAAATGCATGTCTTGCCCCGAGCGGCATAAACTCTAGCGCCGGCACTGCTTATTTATATAATGCAGGTGTATAACGTGCGGCTAGAGATCCAGATGGCACAACGCGCTGATTGGTCAGCTGAATGACGTCAACCCACCGAAATAGGAAATGCTGGACGATTATATTTTGTGGTCGTCAGAACGAAGTCACGCAGAAATAGATTATTTTTTTAGTTGTAATATTGAGTGAGTATAAAGTGAAAATACAGTATAAAGTTTAGCTCGCATGTTTTCTTAAATTTATAGGAATAATTTTAAAATGGTTTACTTTTACTTAATAAATTACTACGATTATTTATTTTTTTTGAACGAATTTTAACTTCATACTTGATCTTTATGTACAGTACCTCTGAACCAAATCATACACAATAGATCATTTTAATAGTGCGATTAGTGTTTTAAATTTACGTGCACAGATAATAAATAACAGAAAATTTATACTTTGTTACAGATATTATTCATAAAAAGATCGAGAAAGGATGAAATTTATAATTAATTAAGATAAGTCAGAATATTCTTTGAATTTGTCACATGCATTTAATATAGTTAGATGAGACAATAAAATTAACTAAGTTTTGTATACCTCTGAAAGAGAAATTTTCACAAATCTTGCTTAACAAATTATAAAGTTTAAATGTAAAAGTTGTTGAACAATTTTAAATAAAGAATATTCTCCATAGATTAAAAAAAAATCTGATAAGAATAATGTTTTAGTTAGAATTGAGTTCTTTCTGTCAACAGACATTTTGTGCTTTTGAATGTCAGTTCAAAATCTGTGTTCAGAAACAACACTTTTCAAATGTACAGAAATTTCATGTATCCAGTTCCATAATGGATATATCTGTAAATATGTTTAATCAAATTTGTATGACCATTTTTCAAATTAAAAGTATAGAATTCTTGTATAAATTATTTAACAATCAATAATACTGTACGTACTATTGTACAGTATTATTAAATTCCTTTGAATATAATAGTTATATATTATTCCTTTGGTCTTTCAGCTAGACTCTATATGGTCTAGATATCGTTATCTAGACCATATATAACGATATATGGTCTAGATAATATATCGTGACAAAAAATTATCACGATAAAAATGATGAGTGACAAAAAATTATCACTCAAATAATGTTTATGAATATTATTCAGTTATTAAAATAATTTATTGTGTTTAAAATTAATTTTAATTGTGTGAATTTTAAGATAACTGGAATATTTTAATTTACAGATCGACAAGACGAGAAAAATATCGAGAAATGCCAAGATTTCTAGGAAAAGATTATTTTAAAGAAGTAACAAGTTACATTTTAAATTCTATTTTTCGAAACGTTAACTAAATATACTTAATTCAGATTATTAAAATAAAAAAATATATATTGATATGTTTTAAAAAAAAAACATAGTTCAATAATATTTAACAGGTTGATGATATACGACATTTAGAACATGTTACATGAAAATACAGTAAAACTTGTTAAGTTGGTGCCTCTGCAAGTTAGACACTTGTCTAACTTGTAAGGAAAACAATATTACTGGGTTCTATGTGGATAATCCGTAAGTATTGATCAAGTTACAGTTGAAAACTGACAAAATGTTAGAGGGATACGCTTCCAAAAACCACAGTTTTTTAATGATAAGTTCCAATCAAAAATTATGTTCACGGCTGGATGGTTCAGTTGTTAAGGAGTTAGCCTACCATTCTAGAGTGTTTAGACAGGTTTTACTGTTAACGCTACATTATACAATTTTTTTTTGTAATATACTCTATATATAAATCTGTGCACAATGTATAGTAGACATGACATAAAATAATATTAAATTTAAAATATATTTAAAGAATACAAAATGAATAATTGGTATTAATCGAAAATTTACGTATAATTTTTAGATTTCAATCCATCACCAAAATTTGTTTAGTGAAAGGTTACTACCTCAAGTGAACTTTTTAGAAAAGACTATCAGTTACCCGCATCAAAATATTTTAGATGACGATTCATATAGAATGCCTTGGAAACATGGTAAATTATAACGTCATTAAATCCATATTTGTAGACTGGAAAACTAAACGATCTAAGTGGCATTTTTTTTCGGGAAAAGGAAAACATCTCTGTCCATGGCAAATAGAGAAAATGTTTATTTCTATAAACATAAAGCTTTTTATAAACATATAAGACAATTCTTCAGAGAGGATATTTTTGTCTAAATACAATAGAAAACAGTCGCAAACGAGACAAAGTTGGAAATGATCTAAGTCCACATAGTACAAAATGCGTAAAGATTTAATTCCAAAGTCATTATTTACGCATTGAAAACGTCTCTGTTCTCTTCATCTTTAATCTCTGACGCTTTTATTTTTTGTAGAAAACCCAATCAAGATCTTTTGTCACTTGCAGCCACGACACTTTCTGTTTAAAAATGACTTATAATACTTTTAAGCTAACTTAAAACTAAAACGAAAGGCAACTGCACTTGAATCATATGGCACTGCATTGGCCTTACTGCCTAGATCATTTTTGTGCAAATAATAATAATAATAATAAATAAATAAATAAAACTATATTTGTATATTTTGGCACTTAGATTATTTAGTTTTGCCATTCTATGTTTATAAATTAGATATATTATTATATTTTTAATCAATATTAAATTAAACTGCTCAAAACATTAAGAGATGCTGCCATACCAAATTATCATAATTGAATCGATGATTTTGGTTTACTCGAATTTCCTGATACTTGAACAGAAGGTTAATGAAAGTCCGATAATTTTCAATTATATTACGAAATAAAATTTAAATAAGAGGAGCTTAAGAGGAGAGATATTGTTGAATTATGATAATTTTCCTATTTAAAAAAATATACTTTTTTAAGTTTAAAACATATTGACACTAGCTCAAAGTTAAAACTGTGTGTAGCGCCATCTGTTATGAGATTTTATTAAAAAATAATTTTTATAAATCATAAAAAGGCAAAAGGCTTAATTTTGAGTGTAAAGATGAAATTTTAAAAACTAGGAAATGCCAATAACAAAATTTTCTGACCCTATTCGAGATATGACACATTCCTCTATTTCCCCACCCTCTAGACCTTTAATTACCAAAATTTAATAGCATTAGTACTCCATATATAGAAATAACCTTACCAAGTTTTAAAATTTTTGAAATTTCATTAAATCAAATTCATCTAGTCCTCAGATATAATGCAAAATAGGTGCTGGAACATACATACGCCTATATAGAATATTGTAATGATTTTTTTTTTTACATTTTTGGGTTTCTGGAGTGTCGAAACGTGGGGAAATGCAAAAAGGAGGGTTCAAAATATGACCTATCACCATGACAGGAAAGTAATAATAGTTTTGCTGTTTGTAAAATTACAAATAATAAAAAACTTACTAAACTTTACTGTAAAGAATTTAAATGTTCTCTTGTGATTTCTAATTTCTAGTGGGCACATAATACTACCAAGTGTTAAAATAGTAATAAATCTGAAAAATAAAAAAATGAAGTTATTTATTATCATAGACAAATCTTAAAGCATCAAAATCAGATGAACATATTAATTTTGCTATAAAATAAATCGATGTCATAATACCTCTAATTGTTTTGAGCATATTAATTAAGAATAACTAGATACATTAAATTAAAAGTACTGACTTACAAAATTATATTAAAATTAATTTTAATCAATATTGTTGAAAATATCAGCTAACAAAGGTTCGTTAAGTAGAATAGTATAAGATAAATAGTTGCATATATGAGATGCATTAAAAACAACAAAAATTACAGTATGAATAATATAAAATATTCAAATAATATCTATCGTAATTCATAATATACAGGGTGGTATATTAAACAGGAGAGGTATAGGGCTCTACGTAAAAAGGACTAAATGTAACTAAATTTGGTTTGCATACTTTCCTGAACGTGGGATTTCGATTTCGCAAATAAAAAGTTTTGTTAATGTCGTTACAATTTGCCATTAGATAGATTGTCAAAGAAATATGGGCAATACAAAGAAGTTAATACGTAATGTAAATCATTATTTATTTGCAAATAAATAATAATTTTATTGCAATTTAATGTGGTTATTACAGATTCCATGAGTTTAACTCTCCATAGTTTACACGTCACGTATAATAATTTTATACATGTCAACAGTAGCGCATTTAGAAATATGGCACTCCTACAGGCGCCCTCAAACTAATAGTTCCACTTTTGCACAGGATAGTTCTATTTTATAATAGTAATTTTTCAATAATTGTATTTTCACAGATTTTTAAATATCGAAAGGACAAAGGACACTGCTATTGAAAACACATATTTACTACCATGTTCATTCATAATGTATTCATATTTTAAATAATATTACTCAAGCGATATGTCTTACCTTGCCCCTAGTTAAGCTTTTAATTTGCACCAATTCCTTTAAAAATTCTTTCTACGTAAAATTATTTATTTATTATTCTATTGTTGCATATTTCTTTTATTTTGAATTCTTGCGCTCCTAGGCCCGGACCTAACGGGAAGTCCGTCACTGTATGTGAAATTGCACACAGAAATGTTCAAGTAACCAATAAATCAGACTAATGATTATACTATATATACCCTCCATCCTCCTATTATAAAGCATAAATTCAATGAACATCGAACACGCTTTATAAAACCCAAAGTTGTTCCATAAATTACGTAATATGCCGCATGCAAATTTCAACAATGTATGCCCCAAATTTTTCCCTATCGGGAAATTTTGAAATTAGGCTTTTCATATTTACAAAATCGAAATCCATGTTCAGGAAAGTATGCACAGCAAATTTAGTTTCATTTGGTCCAATACTTCTTTCTGAATACAGTTCAAAACACCTTCTATTTAACTATAACCACTCTGTATGTTTAAAAGTTATACAGTAATGTTAAGAAAGTAAAAGTGGGCGGTTAGATTATTCCATGACGTGACATTCTGGTGCAGTGTGGGCACTCCGGTGAGCGCGGCCTTGCCATAGGCACCAATTGCTCGAAAGATACCAATAATTTTTATTTTATTTATTACGTCAATAATAATAATAAATTTAAAATATTGTAGATGCATTCAAGATAGTTCGAAAAAATAATTTAAAACTTTATACATTTGGCACATTAACGGAAACAAACAGTTGCGTAGCGACAAAATTTGGCACCTACGGTGAAAAATTCCTACATATATTGTATATAAGTACAGTACATATACATATATGCACTGTACTTGTGTGTGTATATATATCAAGAAGCTTTTGCTTTTCGGTGGTGTAGCTAAATTTTTCCGATATGCCAGTGATGAAAATCGAACAATGAAGCTGCATGTTACGAAGGGCATTCCGTTCTCAGGGAACTGAAATTAAAAATTATAAAATCTCACATTGAAATAACCGTTGAGTTGTATGTAAGTGCGAACAGATGTTCTTAGTGACGCAATTTTTAAAATTAATTCGAATTAGTTCGACTTTTTTCTTTTTTTTGCTATTTCTTTCTTTCTTTTGAAATACTCGTCAGTTATTTTTAAATTTATTCCTCTCTCTAATTAGTGTTAAAGTACACATTTTTATCCCTTTTGTGATTAGTGTTGGTGTATATTAGCTACAATTATCCATTGAAACTACTAAATCGCTAATGGTAGCAAAATTTTTCTTTTTTATGTTAAACATGTTACAATGCATAAAACATTGTTAAAAACGTTTAAATCTGACATTCAATGGCGTAGCGTGGGTGTCAGCCGCCCGGGGCGGAGGAAAATTTCGCCCCCCTTATTTAGGTATCTCAATTTAAAAGACTAAAATTCAGTTTCGTCACNATATACACATACATAGATAATACACATAAATAATAAATATACAGGTACATAAACAATAAAGAGGGGACTGAAACTTAAGGGCTCTTAGTGGTTCTATCACTATAAATTAATGTTTAATTTTACAAACAAAAAATCTTTAAAATTGCTATTTATGAATAAAGAAACATGTTATGTATTACATTTATTTAAAAAATGAGGGGTCCGCTTTATCCCCGGGCCTTATTCTAAGCTTTTGACGGCCTTACTAAACAAACATATATACTCTGTATACATTTGCATTTGATCCAAAGTATTTAATTACGTCTAGTTCTATTAAACAAGTCTATTATATGCTTACATTATTCAGAGTTCTGCACAAAATCAATAGCGATAACTTCAATAGCTTTCAAGATTTTATTGGAACTGATTCAAGTAATCACAAAATTTGCTACTCGAAAAGAAAAATAAGAAATTTAAAGATTAATTTTTCATTTTAAGAAATCTTCAATAATATAAGAGTTACATTTAAATATTTTATACTATTTTTTAAAGTTTTCTTTTTTTTTAATCTTTATTTTGGCAACATTTTTGAAGGAAATTGTCTAAGATTTACTATACCGATCGATATTCTCAGGAAAAATATTTTTTATAATTTGGAATTTTAATGTTTTTATTTATACGTTATTTGAGTTATATAATCGATAAATACCAACTTTTTAAAACTAAAATATGTACCAGAAGTAAAGCTGGGTATACACGTACCGGTATACCCGAACGTGTGGATAAAAATAAAAACAGTTCTGTCATCCAAACGATCAATTATACCGGATAGGTGCTCCTGTTCAGGTATACGGTACGTACAGTACCAGTATATCAGGCACACCCAACCGTATCCCGAGCAAGCTTCATTCACGAGTTCAGGTATATCCTACACAGGCACCTGTTCGTGCAAACATGCCAGTATACCGGTACGTGTGTACCCGGCTTCATCGATATATTCAAGTATACTGGATAGGCGCACCTGTTCAGGTATACAGTACGTATATACTGAATATGCATGCCTATATTCAGGTATACCTGCCAGTATACCGGTACGTGTGTACCCGGCTTCATTCACACGTTCGGGTATACCATACAGGGGCACCTGTTTATGTAAACCTGCCAGTATACCGGTACATGTGTACCTGGCTTCATACACTGGTTCAGGCGTTTCTTCAGGTATACCGGTACGTTTATACGCGGTTAAATAATGATTTAAATAATATTACACGTTCTGTACATTTATGTCTAACTTCTAATGTCTTACCGAGACTCGTGACTTGTTTTAAAAGGTTTAACGTTTAATAACTTAATAATTCCTTATTCTAATCAAAATAAAACGTTTAATTCAACGAAACGATGCAGAAATATTAAATAAATGGATTAAAATTAAATTTTCACCGATTTATTTTCGACTTTTTCGTAAGATTTAATCATTCAAATGCTTCCGCCATTTTGAAATTAATAAAGAAAACAGACGAACAACGATCCCGCATAATCGATGACAATATAATTATAATCTGATAAATTTATTTTTTACGAGAATAANCCGAAATAGGAAATGCTGGACGATTATATTTTGTGGTCGTCAGAACGAAGTCACGCAGAAATAGATTATTTTTTTAGTTGTAATATTGAGTGAGTATAAAGTGAAATTACAGTATAAAGTTTAGCTCGCACGTTTTCTTAAATTTATAGGAATAATTTTAAAATGGTTTACTTTTACTTAATAAATTACCTACGATTATTTATTTTTTTTGAACGAATTTTAACTTCATACTTGATCTTTATGTACCTCTGAACCAAATCATACACAATAGATCATTTTAATAGTGCGATTAGTGTTTTAAATTTACGTGCACAGATAATAAATAACAGAAAATTTATACTTTGTTACAGATATTATTCATAAAAAGTTCNTCGCCCCCCTTATTTAGGTATCTCAATTTAAAAGACTAAAATTCAGTTTCGTCACAGAATAAGTAATGAAAACTTCCGTGCTCAGTTCAATCGGTCCGAATCGTAGATGCGACAAAAGTATGAAATGAAATGGTTCAAATTTTTACAAGATATTGTTATTATTTATTGTGAAATTTTGCCGCCCCTGCCGCCCCCACTACGTTACGCCACTGCTTAAATTCCACCTTAACGTAAGTTTAGATTGACTCAATTCAAGCCCCTAATGAGACGGTTGGGACCTTAACAGAGTTGTAGAGCATACCCATAGGAGCAAAAAAGTCAAAGGACCCACACCTCTACGTGTGACCCTTTGCCATATTGAGCGTAAACTCGAGCGCCTTCTCGTAACGACAGAAAAGCGAGTTTGCCGAAGTGTCGGGTCCGAATCATAGTTCGTGATCGAAACTAGAAGCTCAGATTTTTGTCTTGTCAATCGAAAACGTACGAAACTGCGGATTTGGCATACGAAAAATGATTTAGGGGTATCAAAATGTTATGTACGAGAGTTATCTGAAAATTGATGGCCGCCCGTAATTAATTAAGTCGGCACACCAGTGGCCAAGCGGTCTTCATTCCCTGAACACTGTGGGTTCGCGCCTCGCTGGAGTCTTCCGGGTTTTCTCCACGTGTGTAACGCATAAATAAGGGCCATTTTCCCTTAAAAATATCTCCCGGAAGGCATTCTCCCCTAGGCAGATCGCCCAAGTGTTGCGCTGTCATAACTAAACAAACAATTAATTAAGTTACAAAAATCATGATTAATATACAATTTTTTCAAACTTTTTATATAGTGCAATCAGTTCCATTAGATATAGATGAAGAATCAATGAATAATGAATCGTCATTAACATTTCAAGCGATGATTGAAAAAGAAACGTAAGTTTAATTTAAACTATAATATTTTTTAGAAAATTAGTTGTTCTGAATTTGAATCGACTTTGAACAAATCTATATCTTAAATCTTTTTTCATATTTTTATAAGTACGACATTACTTTTTTTCATTCGATATGTAATCATGAAATTATAATTAATTAAACATAATTAAAACTTACACAATGTTTTAAACTAATAAACAAAAAAAAATTTAAAACATTACAGATATGTCGAAAAAGTTTTACATATAAAAATGTGTGCAAAATACCGTAAAAATAATAAATTCAAATCCACAGAAATTTAGACCTATCTTACGTTTGAAAATTACAATTACAATAAAGTCTTGTCAAAGCGTCACCATCAGAATAACATAGTGTCGGTCTTCTCCTTCTTCTATTTCTGTATTATTTGAAGAGTTGTTATAAACCAGAAAAAATAATGAATGTTTTCTAAATAAACGTTCCCAAAATTAAAAAAAAAAATAGAACGAGAAGCTCTTAATAAGTGTTTAAATTTTAAGAATAAAATGTAGAAAAGACGCGGATGTCACTGACAAATACCAATATATTTTCAAAGTTTTTAAATAGAATTAATTAGCTATTCGGTATTTTTTTTTATTTTATTAAATTTCGGAGTTTTGGAAGAAAATTTTTATTTTATTTTATTTATACCCTTAAATTGTTATTCATTTTTAAACTGAATTTCCTATTATTAATTTTTCTTGTTCAATTTTAGTGATTTATTTATTTATTGTGGTATTCCAATGAAACATAAAACATTTCTATTAGGAATTTCGTTATATATGTGTGAGGCTCTGGACAGGTCCGAACCCTCACTAAAATTCGCGTTAAAATAATTGTTTTAGAGAAAATAATATAGTAGTTAGAAATAGATTTTATTTTATGAAAACGCGACGCTAACTTTTAAACAATAGAAGAATGTAAGTCCGTCGACCATTTCCGGTTGGAGATCGAATTAAACTTCGATTTTGACCTCTCCCGCGCCCCCGAAAGGTTTCGAATTGTCATCAGGTGACGAGGAGAGATCAATCGGAAAGGGGAATCTGAGAGAAAACAGATAAAACCCCGGAAATTCGAGGACGCGACGGTTTCTTCTCCCGAAAGTTCCAAGTGACGGATCTGTTGTTGTTGTGTGTGTGTCTCGCACCCATCTTCGTCTCCATCTCCCGACCTCGGATCGACATCTTTCCATCAACGGAATTCGACCGCATCGTCCCGGAGTCATCGAGACGTGATGGAATGGTTCATTCGCGAACAAGGGACACTACTTCAAAATGGGACGATCTTGGAAAGGGGAGGAAGACCCAGAGGCCACAGCCGCCGCAGAACTACCAAGATCGCGGACATCTTGTAAGCTTCCTTCGTGTTTAATAAACGGTTGTGTTGTTTGTAAACGAAGCATCAATCTCTGACTCAACTGCTTCCACATATCGTTGATTGTTACCGCTCGGCAATCCAAACGGCAAGGGAGACGACGACGACATATATCGCCTATTGTCGTTCGTCGAGTTTTTTAAATTCCCCCCCTCGGCCCCTACATATGTATGTACAGGTACAGGGTGTTTCACATAAGATGTTACAACTCAGAAAATATGCATCTAATAGAAAAATCTACGCGAATAAAAGTTTAATATCTTTGACTGGTTTTTAATTCCGTAAAAATAAAACCTGGCCAATCCTCCTCCGTGGGGCAGGAAAGACAACTTCAAAATTTCAACTCCAATAACACGGTAATAGATTTTTTTTCCTGACTTCACACTGTGGACCGGCCACTTTTCACAAGTTCATTATGGGTTCAGCCAAACCCACAGTGGTGGTGAGGGACAGGGTCCGATATATCCGGAGAGACCACCCAACCCCGAAAAATTCCTGGCGAGTTATCGACCCGCCTGGATTTGAGCCCAGGTCCCCTAGAGCAGGGGGCTGCCACCTAGACCGCTCGGGCATCTGGCCTCGGTAATAGATATGTGAAAGTTCTATAATACCGGCTTACTGTCGCTTCTGCCAGCTGATGTGATATTAGGTCATATATTGATGTAATATTCGGTATTCGGCCGAATAGGCCGAATATCGAATAGTAACCGAATATTCGTTACATCACTACTCTATAGTGCTCTCCATTGACGATAACATTCTGGCATTATCTTTAAAGAAATATGGGCCAATGATTCCACCAGCCCATAAAGCACACCAAACAGTGACTTTTAATGGCGTAAGTCTATTCAGGGTGAAATGGCAAAACGTACTGACCACAAATCAACTGTCAACTGTCAATTGACAGTCACTAAATTTAAATTGAATTAGAAACAGTGTTGACAATTCAAAAACCAAACCTCTGGCAACACTGTTTCGTCGGTATGTTTAAACACTAGTGGCATAAAATTATCTTTTAAATAAAGCCAATACCATGGCCATTAACATTATTTACCTGTTTTATTTCATTTTAAATTTGTATATCTCTAAAAAAACACCCTTTAGTTGCAGAATACCCATTTGGAATTGAATGGTTTAATAAAAAATACGTAAAAGAGACTAAAAATGTCTTCACTTTCGCCATGTCCAATCACCAGGAACAACAGTCCTTCACAGCAGAGCCTTGGACATGGCGAAAGTGAAGCCATTTTTAGTCTCTTTTATGTATTTTTTTTTATTAAAGTGTAAATTCGCCAGCCCTTTTTTTTTACAAATTAATGGTTTAATTTTTATCAAAATTGTTTAATGATGAAATTATATGAAATGAATCGGCCTACACTCTGGATAATACGATTCTGAATCATGGCAATTTTTATATACAGTGCAGTTGATGACACCATTACGACAGCTCACATTTTTGCAGTACAAAACAAGTCTACACAAAAAATCAAACGAATACAACAACAAAGAAAGGCTCAAAGTAAAGACCGTGGTGGACTTATTACATACCAGACAACTATTAACATGTTAATCCAAATTATGAAGCATATGATACAAGAAAGAATTAGTCGTGAAGTTAAGATCTTAAGCAAAATATTATTCTATTCAAGTTGACTCAACACAGAATAATTCAGTCACATCCATTCATACTCTAAGAATTATTAAAGTGTAAAATAAGTTAAACTAAACTATAACTTCTTACTTAAATATATCAGTACAATCAGTCAATAACAACTCGCATAAAACTCAAAAACTTAAGATTAATACAAGTAAACAGTCGAAATATTGTCTATATATTCTTAATATCACTAACCTTTGATTAATTTTAACTTGTTTGCAGACAAAAAACGTATAGACGATAAAATTTATCCGTGAAGCTCTCCTTCCAATCTTGCTAACACGTTGTTTGGAAGAATAATGGCGGCTTAAAGTCATGTGATTACAAACTGCTAATAGAAAAGCGTTACTTATATAGCCACTCTCTCATTACAGGCTCTCTAGTATGAAATCAACGACAACAATACCTGTTTGATAGGAAAGTTAGTGCAATTTTTTTCTTCGTTGTTCTATCAGTTTTCATTAAAGTAAACCTGACAAAAAGCACAAAATAATTTGAAAATTTCAACATCCGTGAGCAAATTTGAGAGGACACGCGTGCTTACTTAAATTTAAAAAATATCGAATAACAAAGTTTACACTTAAAATTGTGAAATTTTTTACAGAGGATACCCAAAACCGCGTTAGAACGAAACCTGAAATCGTGTTGTACGGGGGATATTCCCAATTTTCAAACCGTGTTGTAGGAGCGAAACCGTGTTGTAGGAGGGATACCCGTACTTATATAGTTTTCACATTACTTTACATTTACATTACATTTCACATTGCATTATTTTCGACTCCTCCACGCAGGGGTGTACTATGCGCTACCCGACACAGTAATTAAATGGATATAATATTTAATTTACTGTATATCCATTTTTGTATAAAATTTGTATTTTTATTATTTATAAAATTTTTTGCCAAAAGATGGCGCTACATGTAAAGCCAGTAAATCAAGTTTATAAACATAAGGTCAGGACACTAATGTTCCCTGTGGAGCCGCCATTTTGGATCCTTAGTTCCAAGGTTATTGTATAGATTTCATGCTATCTACGTGCTGTAAACTGCACGTTCCTTCGAGTTAGAGCCACAGAATTCCTTTTATAATTTCAAATAGAGTATTTTTTCATTTAGAAGTTACTCTTGACTAAGTAGGTTTCAAAATAAAAAGCAGTCAATGGTACGTTTAAAACAGAAAAACAAAAACCCAACTGATGAAGGATATTGACGAACCCAAAATGCACATATTAGGTTAATAAAGAAATCCCTTAGTCAACTTTCAAATTAAATAACTGGTTTGATAAGTCCTTTCAAACAGTAGAAGAACAATACTAATTTGCCTATTGTTATTTAAGGGTTAACATGTCTATATTATAGTAATAAGTATTAAAACTTTATCACGAAAAAGGATATTTTAAAAAATTACTTTCACACACTTTCAATTTTTACTTAGAAGTGGATTAACTTTTGTCTTTTTATGATAAATAATTATAAAAATATAAATAAATATGCAGCCAAATCAAATTCATATAGCCCATAAAGTAGCCAATGCGCCAAATGATATTTTTTTTACGCCAAACTAAAAAGAAGTTGCCAAATTTGGCGCAAAGTAGCCAAGTCTGGCAGATCTGACGCGTAGTTCGAACTTCGAAGCATCATTCGAACTCTGAAGCGATTTTTTTGTCAAATTTAACGTTCGATGTACGAGGTACGAATGTATTCCTGTGTAACTAGTTTCTTTTATTCATTTAATTAATTAAAAACATTATGCCAAGAAGTGATCCATGACCTTCGTATGACTGGAAAATGGATCTATGAAGCAAAAACGGTTAAAATCCCAGGTCTAGTAAATGTATTATCAAAGAATGATAATATAGCTTCAATCACAATATTTCTATCATGATTAAAACCATTAATATGAATTATTGTTTCTTCGTGTGAGTTTTAATCCAATAATTTAATGAATATAAAGCATAGATCATGATTATGAATGATTGCAATGTTTCATTTTTATCTATTTTATGTTAATTATAAAAAGACACTATCATCAAATTTGTAACATGACTTACACAAATAAATTTTAATTGCAAGTTAAAATTTATTTGCATAAAACAAGCCAAAAAACTTTAACAATGAAGATTTATGTATTTGTGGAATGCATTCATCATAAATTTCAATATACTTTTACAGTATAATTGATCTTAATTTATGCAAATATTTATTTACATAAAAACTCAAGAAATGCTATTTCATATAAATCTGCATCTTTTTGTAAGATAAAGAATAAAAATCATTACATCCTCAACAATAAATTCAAATCTTAAAATAATTTTGTTTAAAAAAATGTTTTCAAGAATAGTTTAGAAATTATAAAATTATATAACAGATATTACACTGGTATAAAATAAAAATCAAAAGCATAATTTTGCACTTTTGAAGTTGCTTTAAACAGGAATAAAGGAATTTACAATCTTTTTTGTCTATAAATCTTTCTAACATTATATTTAATTTGACAACACCTTATACTGATAAGAAATAAAAGTAAACTAAATATAGAATGAATAAAAATTCAAATTAAGTTATTTTTTATTAAACATTAATCAAAAATCAAAATTATATATGATGAATCAAGTCATTACAGAAATATAAAAGATTAATAATTTTAATAAATTTATTACAGTTGTTATAAAAAATTCACAAATAATTATATAGTTTAAGAAGAAAATTTTTCACTTTTATTAATTAGAAAATCTAATGTAATAAAATTCCAAAGCTGTGATCAATAAACTTGCACAGTTATTATAAATGCCTTTACATTCCTTTAAATCGAAACATTTTAGCTAAAATTCAAAATTAAATTTGTTTTAAAATAAATAATTTAGTCATTTAAATGTATGTTTACAGAAATCGAACATCTTAAATTTTTTGAAGTCTTGTTTATTTCTTTCTCATCATATTTAATTTGCTGTTAGTAAAATGAAAAATGTCTCTAAAAATATTTTAAATTAAAAATGCTTTGAGAAAAAACATATTCATTTGAATGAGTGTGTTTATTCATTTATTTTTTATTATGAAATTAGCAAAGATAAATAGATATATAAATATGTTTTCACTTAATCTTTTTCTAAAAATATGATCAATACTGATAAATATGAAATTACAAGAACTGTAGTTACTAACTGTCTACAAAAAACCTTTATCAGTGTTGTGTTCGTTACAATAACAGGCACACCATCGCCTTGACGGTGTACATTAGCGACCCTGAAATTCAGGCGGACTTCCCGAACACCAAATTAATCAGACAGGCATTTCAAATTGATCACAACTTCACCTGGAGGCCTGAGAGATCTATAAAGCCAACGTTGGGGGCACCTGTATCAACTTTAAAGACAAAGAGATGATCATGCAGGTATGGAGCTATCTATCTATTCGAGGAACTCAAATGGGGACAAGTGGAGGGGTGAAATGTGATACGTGCAATATTTACATCTTGGACGACATCGTTCTAATGGTCAAGGAGAGACAACACTTAGTCAGCTCCTGAAGAATACCTCTGTGGAGATCGAAAACGTTAGTGGATAGATATTATAACGAACACAACACTGATAAAGGTTTTTTTGTGGACAGTTATTACTCAACACAGTGTTACAGTTAGAAGACTGCAGTTATTATATCATAGACAATTTCATCTACATTATCTAATTTCCTAATATATATTTTTCTTTTTTACCTTGCATAATGTAAGTTGTTCTGGCTGTCTCAACACTTTTTAAACAAATTCTTATAAAACTTTCTTCTCATTTCCTATAAAGCATTTTACATTTATTTTAAATGATCTTCACATTACTGTTAAGTTTCTTCTATAGCAACTAATGATTTAGTTGAATGAAATTTAACTATTCATATAAATCTAAAACTTTTATAATGAAAAAGTACAAATATCATTAAAAATTACAATGAACTAACTGTTAATTTTAATTAAAAAATAATGGAAACTGTTAATTTATTCTTGTTTTCTTTAATTAGAAATGCTATTTATCTTTCTAAAAAGTTACAGCTTTATGTGAACTATATCCATTTTTTTTTTTCAAACAGTATAAGTTTNCATAAATTTAACAAACTCTGGCATCTTAGTCAGTTTAATAATTCAGCTAGTCAGATATGTAATTTGATAATTAATCAATACAAAGAAATCATTTTTATATAGATTGTTAATAACTTTTATTAAAAAAACAAAAAAAATGTGTAATTTATTGCAAAGCAAGTTCTCTGTATAGATTTATTAATTAATATTACATACCGTACATGCATATTTTCATGCTCACAATCTAAAAAGGGTGAGCAGAAGGCAAAAGTAGACTACAATCCTACAAATCATCCATTCAGCAACTTTCTCCACATCTTCCTGTCCAACACACTAATGCCTCTTCTAGCATACTATACATTCTCTTTCTGACTCAACACCTTATGTTTTTTTCAGATAATCATTCACTTGTTCCAACAAAGACTTTCTAAGCCTTTCCCTTTTCACCTTTTCCATCTGAACTCCTTCAACAATTCTCCTTTCATTCTCTCAGATATATTAATATAGTTTTTGTAATAAGCTTAAAAAGTTTTCTTAAATTTTATTGTGTATTATAATTGCTATCCTCTAATCACTTTAATTCTTATAAGTTGATTTTTCTCACAGCAAACAGTCTTGGTTAAATGACGAATGATTTTATTGTGACATATTTAAAACACTTACAACAAATGCATTTTGGGCTAATGTTACGTTTTAGCCCCTCTTCAGTGCTATTTAAGAAACAAAATTACAATAAATCATGACATAATATTACAACAAATTGTTGTAAGTGTTTTAAATATGTCACAATAAAATCATTCGTCATTTAACCAAGACTGTTTGCTGTGAAAAAAAATCAACCTATAAGAATTAAAGTGATTAGCAATATTAATACAGCACCCCTACAAATAAGAAGAATTGTGTATTATAAGTTTATACTTCTATTTGTAAACTAATAATAATCTTTTTTTTTAACAGATACAGTATTGGTAGCAGACCTGTATATAAAGACCGTGGTGGACTTATTACATACCAGACAACTATTAACATGTTAATCCAAATTATGAAGCATATGATACAAGAAAGAATTAGTCGTGAAGTTAAGATCTTAAGCAAAATATTATTCTATTCAAGTTGACTCAACACAGAATAATTCAGTCACATCCATTCATACTCTAAGAATTATTAAAGTGTAAAATAAGTTAAACTAAACTATAACTTCTTACTTAAATATATCAGTACAATCAGTCAATAACAACTCGCATAAAACTCAAAAACTTAAGATTAATACAAGTAAACAGTCGAAATATTGTCTATATATTCTTAATATCACTAACCTTTGATTAATTTTAACTTGTTTGCAGACAAAAAACGTATAGACGATAAAATTTATCCGTGAAGCTCTCCTTCCAATCTTGCTAACACGTTGTTTGGAAGAATAATGGCGGCTTAAAGTCATGTGATTACAAACTGCTAATAGAAAAGCGTTACTAATATAGCCACTCTCTCATTACAGGCTCTCTAGTATGAAATCAACGACAACAATACCTGTTTGATAGGAAAGTTAGTGCAATTTTTTTCTTCGTTGTTCTATCAGTTTTCATTAAAGTAAACCTGACAAAAAGCACAAAATAATTTGAAAATTTCAACATCCGTGAGCAAATTTGAGAGGACACGCGTGCTTACTTAAATTTAAAAAATATCGAATAACAAAGTTTACACTTAAAATTGTGAAATTTTTTACAGAGGATACCCAAAACCGCGTTAGAACGAAACCTGAAATCGTGTTGTACGGGGGATATTCCCAATTTTCAAACCGTGTTGTAGGAGCGAAACCGTGTTGTAGGAGGGATACCCGTACTTATATAGTTTTCACATTACTTTACATTTACATTACATTTCACATTGCATTATTTTCGACTCCTCCACGCAGGGGTGTACTATGCGCTACCCGACACAGTAATTAAATGAATATAATATTTGTAATTTACTGTATATTCATTTTTGTATAAAATTTTGTATTTTTATTATTTTTTAAATTTTTTGCCAATAGATGGCGCTACACGTAAAGCCAGTAAATCAAGTTTATAAACACAAAGTCAGGACACCAATGTTCCCTGTGGAGCCGCCATTTTGGATCCTTAGTTCCAAGGTTATTGTATAAATTTCATGCTATCTACGTGCTGTAAATTGCACGTTACTTCGAGTTCGAGCCACAGAATTTCTTTTATAATTTCAAATAGAGTATATTTTCATTTAGAAGTTACTCTTGACTAAGTAGGTTTCAAAATAAAAAGCAGTCAATGGTACGTTTAAAACAGAAAAACAAAAACCCAACTGATGAAGGATATTGACGAACCCAAAATGCACATATTAGGTTAATAAAGAAATCCCTTAGTCAACTTTCAAATTAAATAACTGTGGTTTGATAAGTCCTTTCAAACAGTAGAAGAACAATACTAATTTGCCTATTGTTATTTAAGGGTTAACATGTCTATATTATAGTAATAAGTATTAAAACTTTATCACGAAAAAGGATATTTTAAAAAATTACTTTCACACACTTTCAATTTTTACTTAGAAGTGGATTAACTTTTGTCTTTTTATGATAAATAATTATAAAAATATAAATAAATATGCAGCCAAATCAAATTCATATAGCCCATAAAGTAGCCAATGCGCCAAATGATATTTTTTTTTACGCCAAACTAAAAAGAAGTTGCCAAATTTGGCGCAAAGTAGCCAAGTCTGGCAGATCTGACGCGTAGTTCGAACTTCGAAGCATCATTCGAACTCTGAAGCGATTTTTTTGTCAAATTTAACGTTCGATGTACGAGGTACGAATGTATTCCTGTGTAACTAGTTTATTTTATTCATTTAATTAATTAAAAACATTATGCCAAGAAGTGGTCCATGACCTTCGTATGACTGGAAAATGGATCTATGAAGCAAAAACGGTTAAAATCCCAGGTCTAGTAAATCTATTATCAAAGAATGATAATATAGCTTCAATCACAATATTTCTATCATGATTAAAACCATTAATATGAATTATTGTTTCTTCGTGTGAGTTTTAATCCAATAATTTAATGAATATAAAGCATAGATCATGATTATGAATGATTGCAATGTTTCATTTTTATCTATTTTAAATTTATTCTACTTTCTAAAATAAAGTATAATATATTAAAATTCAGGCTTAGATAGAAAAAAATGTCAATTTTGATAGTTTGGCATAACTCTCATCTAATTTAATTAGCAATCAATAATTCATTCAGTTAAATTATGAAATAATAGGATTATATATATTATAATAATAATATTATACAATTTTTATATGTAATGTAAGTGATCATAAATTTAACAAACTCTGGCATCTTAGTCAGTTTAATAATTCAGCTAGTCAGATATGTAATTTGATAATTAATCAATACAAAGAAATCATTTTTATATAGATTGTTAATAACTTTTATTAAAAAAACAAAAAAAATGTGTAATTTATTGCAAAGCAAGTTCTCTGTATAGATTTATTAATTAATATTACATACCGTACATGCATATTTTCATGCTCACAATCTAAAAAGGGTGAGCAGAAGGCAAAAGTAGACTACAATCCTACAAATCATCCATTCAGCAACTTTCTCCACATCTTCCTGTCCAACACACTAATGCCTCTTCTAGCATACTATACATTCTCTTTCTGACTCAACACCTTATGTTTTTTTCAGATAATCATTCACTTGTTCCAACAAAGACTTTCTAAGCCTTTCCCTTTTCACCTTTTCCATCTGAACTCCTTCAACAATTCTCCTTTCATTCTCTCAGATATATTAATATAGTTTTTGTAATAAGCTTAAAAAGTTTTCTTAAATTTTATTGTGTATTATAATTGCTATCCTCTAATCACTTTAATTCTTATAAGTTGATTTTTCTCACAGCAAACAGTCTTGGTTAAATGACGAATGATTTTATTGTGACATATTTAAAACACTTACAACAAATGCATTTTGGGCTAATGTTACGTTTTAGCCCCTCTTCAGTGCTATTTAAGAAACAAAATTACAATAAATCATGACATAATATTACAACAAATTGTTGTAAGTGTTTTAAATATGTCACAATAAAATCATTCGTCATTTAACCAAGACTGTTTGCTGTGAGAAAAATCAACTTATAAGAATTAAAGTGATTAGAGGATAGCAATTATAATACACAATAAAATTTAAGAAAACTTTTTAAGCTTATTACAAAAACTATATTAATATATCTGAGAGAATGAAAGGAGAATTGTTGAAGGAGTTCAGATGGAAAAGGTGAAAAGGGAAAGGCTTAGAAAGTCTTTGTTGGAACAAGTGAATGATTATCTGAAAAAAACATAAGGTGTTGAGTCAGAAAGAGAATGTATAGTATGCTAGAAGAGGCATTAGTGTGTTGGACAGGAAGATGTGGAGAAAGTTGCTGAATGGATGATTTGTAGGATTGTAGTCTACTTTTGCCTTCTGCTCACCCTTTTTAGATTGNAAGTCATGCAAGAGCCCTTGCTGCTTTTTAATAAATGAATAAATTATAATAATAAGGAAATGAAAGGTTATTTGATATAATGTTATTGAATGTAGCATATTATTTACTCCATTATAATGTATATTTAACATTATTTTCAAAATATACATTAATATATTTGCATTTATTAGATATAATATGTTATGATAAACTTTTAATAAATAAATAATAAGTGTATTGTTTAATATAAGTATTTCCATCCAAAGAAGCTAAGTTGAGACAAAAATATCTTTGGCCATGAGAGAATCAAAATTCATATTTTTTTAAATTGGTTCTCATCTAGTGTCAGTATATCTTTCTGTCATTGTTTCATCTATAAATTTATGTATATATTTTATACTTGTATTTTATATTTATACTTAAGATATAGAATATATTACAAAAGATTATATAAATTAATAAGTTGTAATTTATTGTTATTAATTCATAAATTTTACATAAATAATAATTTGCTTAGAATTCAATTATAGTACTCTATAATATTTTTAGAGTAGAAGAATTGAAGTTATAATAATAATATAATTAAAAGATATTTTTCTTTTATTCAGACAGTGAATACCAAATTCCTGAAGCAGTAGTTTTAGAATCTTTTGACAAAAAGAATATTGATTATATTTTGTATAACTTTGAAAACAGAAGAAAGAAATTAGATCCTTTTCCTTTTGAAAATATCTTATTTAATAATAAAGATGATTTATTGACAGATTATTTTATGTGAGTAAACAGAATTTTAATTATTATTATTAATTCATTCATCATAATATTACTTTAGAAAAACATTTAACATTTTTATACAAGATCTGTTTTGAGTAATACACAATTTCTTTACATGATATAGTTAACAATTACAAAGAGAAACAATAAAATACTGTATTTTCATGTGGATAAATTCAATAGCAATATATAATCTACAAGTTTAAAAAAATTTCTAGAATCAAAATAAAATCTTCATATAATCATTGCCAGTGTATACAATACATTTCAAAAGTGACATTAAAAACAAGGCATTTAACATTATATAGTTGAGAATGTACTGTCTCAAAGATTCAGTTTTTCTACAGTATTTGTTTTTAGAGAGGGGCAAATAACACTTTTCTTAAATCAGAATACCCTGTATATTTAATTAACTTAATCACTGTAGCTACAGCAAGTATTTTTTTTATAATAGTAATTTTTAAAAATTTTTATGTATTCAATATTTGGTAAGGAAATTTATTTCTCTGAATGAAAATCTTCTTTTTTTTTTTTTTTAATATTCATTTACAAAAGGCAAAATTGAAAGTATTAAAAATATTTTAAAATTTGCATCTATTAGGAAAAAATTAAAATATTGTAGTTACTTTAATAGTTTATATTTAAAAGAATATTTTTAATGATTTAAGTTCGTACTGTGTTGTGTGTTAAATAAAATATACTGTATATATTTATAAAGCATACGTCTAACGTATTTATGTATCTAGATTGTTCATGCTGATAGTTAAACTGTTTCATATCACACAAAAGCTGTATAAAATGATGTTAAAAAGCTAACAAATTATTTTATATGTTGTGATGAATATAAATGCATTACTAATAACTCTTTATTTTTTATTAACATAATCTAAACAAAAATTATTTGTTATGTAGTGACCTAGCAAACATATATTACTTGGTTCTAAGTGTCTTTTCCCACTTTTAATTGCTGGTAGTTGTCTTGTATCTTGTAAACAATATTATAAAGACCTATAAGAAGTAAAATTAATAGTAAATGCAATGATAAAATTAGTTTGCATATTAAAAGTTTTCAAATATTCAATCTATTTTGCAGTTTTATAAGAGCAGTGTCATTTTATTTTCATGGCTGCTATAAAATATAACATAGGAAAGTGTGGTGAGAAAGGCAAAACACCTGGGAGTCAAATTTTAATTCCCCTGGTGCTTTGCATTTCTCGGAATTTTGAACTCCACTAATCCAAAAATGCAAAAAACAATCCTTACAAAATTCTGTGTGTAGTGATAGCATTTTGCATTATATCTCAGGTCTAAATAAAACAAAAATTTTGAAACTTGGCAGATTCATTTATAAACACTGTACCAGTATGGAGCATTGATGCTATTAAATTTGATAGTTAAAGGAACCAAGTCAAGTTAAAGCCAAGGAGCTGGAGAGATAGAGAGGAATTGTGTCATATCTTATATGGATTCAACTTAATGAAAGTTTAACTCATTATTAGCATTTATTGATACAATTACTTTAAAAAGTCACTCCTACTTTCCAAAAATAAGCCTGCGTAATCATAAATAATAAAAACTTCTTTTTAATAAATCTCATAACAGACTGCATCATACAGTTAATTAATTTATAAAATTAGTTGTGTGGTGAAAGTCATGCAAGAGCCCTTGCTGCTTTTTAATAAATGAATAAATTATAATAATAAGGAAATGAAAGGTTATTTGATATAATGTTATTGAATGTAGCATATTATTTACTCCATTATAATGTATATTTAACATTATTTTCAAAATATACATTAATATATTTGCATTTATTAGATATAATATGTTATGATAAACTTTTAATAAATAAATAATAAGTGTATTGTTTAATATAAGTATTTCCATCCAAAGAAGCTAAGTTGAGACAAAAATATCTTTGGCCATGAGAGAATCAAAATTCATATTTTTTTAAATTGGTTCTCATCTAGTGTCAGTATATCTTTCTGTCATTGTTTCATCTATAAATTTATGTATATATTTTATACTTGTATTTTATATTTATACTTAAGATATAGAATATATTACAAAAGATTATATAAATTAATAAGTTGTAATTTATTGTTATTAATTCATAAATTTTACATAAATAATAATTTGCTTAGAATTCAATTATAGTACTCTATAATATTTTTAGAGTAGAAGAATTGAAGTTATAATAATAATATAATTAAAAGATATTTTTCTTTTATTCAGACAGTGAATACCAAATTCCTGAAGCAGTAGTTTTAGAATCTTTTGACAAAAAGAATATTGATTATATTTTGTATAACTTTGAAAACAGAAGAAAGAAATTAGATCCTTTTCCTTTTGAAAATATCTTATTTAATAATAAAGATGATTTATTGACAGATTATTTTATGTGAGTAAACAGAATTTTAATTATTATTATTAATTCATTCATCATAATATTACTTTAGAAAAACATTTAACATTTTTATACAAGATCTGTTTTGAGTAATACACAATTTCTTTACATGATATAGTTAACAATTACAAAGAGAAACAATAAAATACTGTATTTTCATGTGGATAAATTCAATAGCAATATATAATCTACAAGTTTAAAAAAATTTCTAGAATCAAAATAAAATTTTCATATAATCATTGCCAGTGTATACAATACATTTCAAAAGTGACATTAAAAACAAGGCATTTAACATTATATAGTTGAGAATGTACTGTCTCAAAGATTCAGTTTTTCTACAGTATTTGTTTTTAGAGAGGGGCAAATAACACTTTTCTTAAATCAGAATACCCTGTATATTTAATTAACTTAATTATCTTATATAATTTATTTAGTTAATAATTTATTTAATATTCATTATTTAACTTGTTTTATTTATTTTAATATATTAATAAATTAACAAAGTAAAACAAGTTATTAAGTTTAAAGAAATGAAACACCGAGTTTTAAAGTAACTGTTGTGGGGGTACAAAATATCGTGTGAATGAATCAACACGATAAAATATAACTGCTCAACCAGGGGATAAATTTATAACAAGCGTGCTTGGTGGAAACAATGCTTATTAAGGGGAATCCACTGGACTCAATAGGGACTAGACAAGACAACCATTAAATACTATAATAATATTTCTTTAATATACTTGGGAGGATACAGTACTCCCAAGATAAAGATGAGACACAAGAATACAGAGTCCGACAAATCTAGTATATCGCGAATCGATAACAAAAATCTCCCGACAATAAATTGCTTAAGCTGACATAACAAGAATACATGGAAACATACCGACATAAATGAGGCTTCGACGATCTTTTCTTCTCTTCCACTCCGGGTAGGGAAAAGTTCCAAAGTTCTAAAAATCTCTACGGACTTGCTTGCACAGGCTCTATATCTTCATTCCTGCACTTCACTCCACTGTCCTTACTCATCTCCCGTTTTCTCCACTCTCCACTTTCCTTCACCCCTCTCCCTGAGACACACCCCGTCCATAAAACACTCACCCCTCGGTCACACACCCCTGAATTACATAACTCCTCTCCACCGAGTTAGACCCACCATGTGGCGAAAGGGGGGCAAGAACAGACGTAAGGCACACTGTTTTAGGCAATCTCAACTACAATAGATTAACAAATAATCATTTTCATTCTCATCTACTGTAGATTTTTACATAAGAAAACAAGAACTTGAAAACATTCAGGAATTAGTCTGCTTCTTTTCTTGTCTACAAATTAAACCAGAGGTGATGAAGAGCTGCTGTCTGTACATTGTGGTGGATACATGGTGATACCATTGACACAAAAAAAAAAATGAAAATTTATTTATTAAAGTTCAAAACATTATTTTTTATAACATTCCTGATGGTAAATATGACTTATTGGATCATCCATAATCCAATCATTGTGCACTTGTTAATTAATTTTTGAGTTTGTCTCCTTTTGGGTACTTTTAAATCACCACTGTGACTGTACAAATCTACATTATTGGAGGTATTTGTAGTATTTGAACTTATTTTTTGTATCAACATAATATTTGAGATCTCAAATCTTAATACTTTCTAGTATTCAAGTACTCATGGATAGTATTCACCCATTCTAACGTATTTATTTATCTATTATTATTTTTTAAGTTCTATTTTTCTTCCATTAGCAGTTCATTGTAGATGTAATTATAAAATAAGTGAAATGGAAGAAATGGTAAAAATGAAATATTTCAATGGACCTTTGCAAGACAGATTTAGGGGATGTACAGGGCACAGCTGCATCCCCTGCTGACACTTTCCCCAAGTAAAGCTGGTTATCTCAAGTGAAAAAAAATTTTGTAGGCATATTGTTTTCTTTCTGCAACCCTGTCTAAAGATTTGTGGATCCACTATTAAAACCTTGCTATACATATATCATATAACATATTCTTATTGAATAAATATGATATGTAGATGTTATGTATTTGCAACATTAATGCATTGGGGTATGGGGATATAAAAAATGGAAACAAAGGAACCTTGGTCCTTTGTCTAGCCAGTGTTTTACATGAGGAAAGTGCAATAAAGACAATTGTAAAGTGTCATGAACTTGTTCTTTTTCATAGCATTTAAGACAAAAATAGACTTTGTATTAACATATACTTGAAGTTTAAAGAGTAGTGTGATATATTTAGCCATATCCTTTAGTTTGGTGTACATTCCTTTTTTTTTTTTTTTAATATTTTGTTAATTCTTTCTGTTCTGTGGACACTAAGATGGTCTTTCTAATCATACTCATCATGGGTTCAGCTGGGCCCACAATGCCAGGTGGTGATGGATGGGGTCAGATACACCTGGGATAGACTGTCCATGAGAATTTCCTGAGGTTTCCAACCTGTGTCCCCTAATGACAGGCTGACACCTTTACTGTCTTGGCCATCCAGCCATTGTAAAAATTTGCTTCTAAAACTAATTACTACTACATTTATTTTATATACTAACTTTTCTTCTAAAGTACATAAAATTCATCTTTATTATTATAACTATTTACTAATATTTAAAAATATTTAATAATGATTAAATAACTAAAACAAGAAATATGATTTATATTTTAGTTTTGAACATAAAATTAGTACAACAAACATGAAAATTGAACAAAGAAGACTGACAAACCATGTGCAGTTGATTGAATTACCAGATGTAAGTTTTAATTTTTAAATAATTTAACTAATGAATTAAAAATAACTATAATTATTAATATTGAATTGAACTGAGATAATTCAAAGAAAAATTAAGAGGTATTGATATTATTCTTTTTCATTTTTATTTGAATTATTTTTGCATTTCTTATTAATTAGTATTGATACATTTTAATTAATGGAATTAGAAAGAATAAAGTGTATTGAAAATAAAATTGAAGAACTCTGAGAAAAAATATGATCTTTCTTTATTGTACTGATTTAAATCAATACTTTAAAAAGGAGTATGAAAATTAACTAATTTCTTCTGTTAACAACATATATAAAACATCCTGAGTTCCTCTAGAGAATGTTATGATTTCATATATTTTAAAAAGTTTTGTGTGTACATGTCTATATTTCAAACTATCTGTTTCCATTTGTTTCTATTTAGACCAATTCATTACTTAGAAGAATTTATGTGAACAGTTTCTGTGCCCAAATATATAAATATACACAATATACAAGCCTTCATATTATTATACAGACATTTACATTTTTTCAAAATATGTAATTATATATTACAGTAATTTTAATTTTGCATTGATTATGTAATTTTTTTCTTTAAATTCAACTTCAGATTCTAAAATTTATTAGATAATTTGCTATGTTTTTAGTTATTACCAGATTTTGTTGAAGGTCTTCAGAGCTTCAGTTTAGAAAATTCATCAGATTTAATGGTCTCCACTAATAAAAATAGTTTAAAAATGAATGAAGTGAATGCAAATGAAAATTTAAGAGATATATATTTTAAGTTGAATTTTAATGAATCACACATCAGTGACTGTGATATTGTTGGAATAAATATCTTTAATGAATCTACAAATGAAAATGAATCTACTACAAGTATTTGTGAAGAAAATGAAACAGGTGACATTAATGAAAAACAAGTAATAAACAAAGAATTAATTTTAAATAAAGATATAAAAGGTCCAATTGATGAAAAAATATTTCATGCTAATGAAAATCAAGAATTAGTCATATCTGATCTTATTATAAGCTTAAAAGATGATATTGATCAGGTATTATGTACTTCAAATAGCAATAAATCAAAGAGTTTAAACAAAAAATATATTAATCAAAAATCAATTATATCTGAAGGTGAGTTAGTTTGCATTTTTAAAAATTTTTCAAATTTATTTTTAATTATGTTCCTATAATCTAATACTAAATATTTTGGTAATTGATGTACTTTAAAATTTAATTTTATACAGCATATACATATATACACTTTTTTTAGTCAAACAAATATATTACAAATATTTATTTGCTTATTATAGACTATCAACTTTTTTATGACAATAAAGGAAAAGAACAAATTATTAAAATAAAAATTTCAGGTATTATATATTTCAGTATTTTTAATATAATTTATTATTATAACTTTAAGAATGGAAATGAAATTTTCATGTTTAATGACTTCATTGAATAATTAATTACTGCTTCTAGTCTTTTTTATGTTATTTTATTAATATTAGTCTATTGTGACTATAATCTACTAGGTATTTTCTAGGAAAAGGAAACTGAGCTCCAGGAATAGATTTTTCTGTTTCAGCTTGACACAGAAACACAGATATGGTAATAAGCTTTTGACATTATGTCTAAAGCAGTTTAAAATCCACAGGTATGGGGGGCCATGCATATATAATACATTGTAATAACTGACACAAAAATCAATAAATGTGTAAAACATTGTGCAGCCAGCAACCAGTTAAAACACACAAATGTGTATCCACAGGACACGTGTGTTTTGAAAAGTTAATTCTGTTACAACATTATGCATGTTAAATGCCTGTCATAAAGATCAAAATAAAAAGTTATTATAGAGATCAGTGTAAATTAACAGCAATCATAAATTTGATTGACATATAGCATGTGACAAACAAGTAACGGGCAACCCACCAATAGAGTATACATGGAGAGCTCAAATAGCTCATCGCATAGATTGAATTTCAAAATTTCAGGTTTGTCAGGCTATTAGTCTTGCCTAGTTGTACAGACTTGCAAAAAACCACGCTTAAATGGTCATGTGGCTGCTTTGAACTTTGATCACAGACAAAACACATTCTAACTTATGAAGAGCTCCACTCAATTAATAGGACTTATTAAAGTCCTATTAATTGAGTGTATTATACTGATTTAACTTGTGGATGAAATTAGAGAGATTGAACCAAGAGACTGATTCAATTTCTCTAATTTCATCCATAAGTTAAATCAATATAACAAGTCCTATTAATAGATTAATCAAAATAGACTAATATGAATTAAAGACTTTATTGAATGTTTGCCATTTATTTTAGTTTCATAATTGAAGTAAAAAAAACAAAGTTAATTGTGAAAAATTTAATATAAACACAATACTTTTTGAATATATAGAAATAAATGTAATATAGTGAGTTTTCTTTTTAATACTAGAATGCCTGACAATGGTCAATTGACCACTTTCGATGTGCATATTTTTGGTGTTTTTGGTAGTATCATTCAAAGATTTTGTGATTTTTAATCATTTTAGGGAAAGTTATTTTTGACTAGAAATCATTGTATATGGATAAAGTTTTTAAGATAATGCCAATTTTACCATTTGCACCTGCTAACAGTCAGTTAACCATTCTCTGTTTTACAACATGTTTTCATGTACTTTTAACGATAAAAGTTCACTAATTTATTGCTTATACCCCAGAAGGCATGTACAATAGCTGAAGAATGTGTGATGTTATTACACCATATGGTATTTTTTCCTTATTAGTTTATCCACCCATATTCTTCTTTCTATACTACCCTGTAGTATAACTCTTGTGTGTAATTGGTCATTATAACAATGGAAAAATCTGGATTGGTCAAGTCAAATGTTCTTTTACTTGACCAATGTCTGATAACAACACATTAAAATTAGCTTAAAATATTAAATATTCTTTTGAATTTAATTAATTGTAGTAAATCGGTACAGAGTATAACTTCTTGACAGGACTCTTGAAAATGCCATAACTTGTCTTAACAGTGACTACTATAACTACTCCATCTTCCTGGATGCAGCCTTATTAATTATTCTATTTTCCATTTGAGATGAGATTCAAACACAACTTGCAGTTTAGTCATGGTACTTTCTGGTTGAATAACAGGTTGATGTGTTATATAACACTCTTTGTGGAGATCTTTATGTTCTTTCATAAATTGAAAATATTGCATCTGCAACTCTGGAAATCCAGAGTTGCAAAAGTCTACTATTAAAATATAATCAGAGCAGTGGCTACTGGGACTATGAGATGGCTTATTCAGTTTAGTTGATAGATCCTATATGCATTATATATAATATGTTTTTGTTTTCAAAACACAAACTAGGCCTACTGTTATCTTTTGACAATTGGACTGTAGTTAATAGGCTTAGTGATGACTAGAAAAGAGAAATATATCAGTCAGAATTTTTCTATCTGTAGCCCCAATGATTTATTCCTACTATGGAACTGAGTACAATAAAAATAAGTCATGCATTCACACTGTGAAGCAATACGAAATCTTATCGTATTAATTATTAATCTATTTTAATACAGGAGGATATAAACATACTTATGATTACATTCAAAAATGTATTGAAAATTTAATAGAAGAATCATTTGAATACAGAAATGGGATGTTAATAATGAAGAAAAGAAATAGATTACTACATACAGTTGATCAATCATTTTCAAATAATGATAGCTCTTTTGATAAAATTGGATTAATAGATCCAGGTAAATAATTTTTGTTTTATCTAATTGTTTTTTTGTTATCCATCTAATAATTTTTGTATTAATTTTATTATTTTTAATTTATTATATTTTTAAGAACATGATGTGTGTTAGAAACCAAAATTCAAAGTTGTAAAAACATTTTACACTCCTCAAAAGTATGCTTACCATAATATTTTTTTCTCAAACTGGGACAATTTTGAGAAAATACTCGCAACAGAAAATTAAGCCTACTAGGATAAGTACAGTACCTATGATTCAAAAGGCTAAATAAAGTAGTTGTTAACAAAACAATGAGTTAAAAGCAATTTTTAATAACTGAACTAAACATATCTCATTATTAAGAAGTTATTAATATTTATCACTAGTGTGAACTTTTTTAAAAATCCTTTGTCACTTAAATCAGTACATTTAAAATATGACAATACATTTGAGGAAGTTCCTATTGCTTGCCTTATGTTTGCACATTTCAAGTGATTTTTAATGTTTGAATGCCCACCATGAGTTACTGAAAATTCTGAAAAGCACAGTTCATATTTCACTTGGCTGATACAATCACAGCCTTTTTTCCAATCATCAGTAAAAACATGGTTTCTTTTTGGCATTTTAGAGATTAATTGAATTTAATTTACAGTACGAAATAATCGCAAATGCCAGTCAGCAATTTGAACTCGGCTGAGATATGACATGCGCAGCAATGACGTGGCCAGTGTAAGTTTCAGTATTGCCAACTCTAATTGAAACAAAATATTTAAAAAAATGAAATAAAAATATCTGGATCTCATAAGCTACGTGCTATTATAAATTCTGTGAAAAAATAAAACATCTAAATTCACTAGGCCATATGCTATAAATTTTGGGGAAACATCTAGACAACATTAAAAATACTTAGATCTAGATATGAAATATTTAGATTGGCAACAGTGAGTGTAACAGAGGGGTAATTGCCAAATCGCCATTTTACCCCAGGCTGCACTATTTTTACTTCTTGTATATTCGGCACTTTTAAAATTTTACCAAATAACCGGGACAAAATGACAAACTGGCCAGTAACAATTACAGTAAGCCTACTCAAAAGTGAAATTGCAACATCACAAAGAAATGTGCATAGCCATATGCAAATTGTAGGACCAGTAGAGGTAACAGAGATATACAAATGATTAAGTCTGTGTATGCATCGGATATGTGGTACCCAGTTTTGGTCTATAAAGATCATCAGCCGGCTTAGTCCATAAATGCTATCAGCAATGGTTTGTGACAGCTGAACTTTTGAAGAAGTGTAGAAAATGCCTCAGAGATGACAGCAAGCTGAATACTACCAGTTAATGGCTGGGGAATGAGATCATACCTGAAAGCTAGGCAATCTTGGCTTGTTGATGCACACAGTTGTCATGCTTATTGGGGCATGATGTGAGTACCATCCAGCAATGTGTGACACAATGGATGCAAGAACATCTGCAAATACGCTGAAAATAGAGTGGTACCATAGCACTGACACAACAGAATGCACAGAACGGCAGATTTGCTGAATGGCCTGTTAGGACCCATTCGCCACAGCACATGACATTCAAAGCCACCTGTCACTGCCAACGGGTGCATCTGTGTCCACTTAAACCATTTGCATCAGGTTGCATAAAGTTGGATTGCATGCAAAGCAACCAGCAATGGGGTGCCATTAACCACTTGCCACAGGGTTGCATCTCCGACATTGTGAAGAGGTGCTTGTTACATATCTTTGTTTGTTCTTTTAATCATTTGCATATCTCTGTCACCTCTACCAGTTCTGCAATATGCATGTGGCTACATGCATTCCTTTGTGATGTTGCAATTTCACTTTTGAGTGGTGTTTATACAAGTATATCCTGAACACAAGGAAAAAATGATTATGTTAAATCAAGAAAACATCCTCAAATCAAGAAGCTATTTTATTCTAATTTCTGTAAGGTTTTCAAGAAGATTAAAAATCTCATCTTCAGCAGCCTCCAAAAGTTGAATCTCCTTGAAAACATTATGAAAATTAGAACAAAATGGTTTCATTATTTTCAGCTTTGTTGCATTTTCTTCATTTTATATATAAATTTTATTGTTCAAACTTGGTACTATTAGCAGATGTGAAAATGTGAAGGAAGTGGGAAAACTAAAGCAGATATTTACGTTAGATTGAATATTGAAATATAGACTCATATAATCTTATATTATGGTACTTATTTTCATAATTCTATGTTATAAAATACCATTTTCATTCCATTGTATTACAAATCATATAGCATCTTTTTGCTTAATGCTACAGATTGTGCAGTATTTTAGTGTGTGTTGTATTTTTTTGTAATATATCAATTCAGGAGCTAAAGTGCACTTATTATTGGCTTATTGTGAATTTTACAGCAGCACTAAGACAGAATAAAGAGGATATGCCCATTAGTGTATTGGACAAAGCAAATATAGTATACTCTTTCCAATGTAATTTACTAAAATATAGATATGTTGGAAAAACAAAAAGAAAGTTAAGGAAAATATTAACTGAACACATAAGAGCAATAAAGTATAATTATTAGTGATGTAACAAATATTTGGTTACTATTTGGTATTCGGCCTATTTGGCCTATTTTTCACTATTCGGCCGAATACCGAATACCTAAAAACAGGAGTAATAAATAACAAAAACACAGTAAATTAATCATTTTGGTATTTAGATTTAATGTTATCGAGTTAGTGTTGTTTGTTTATATTTATTTATAACTTGTAACATGCACAAAATAAAAAAGAAAATAATATTAGTCACATGTATTCACAATTTATAATTACAAAGATCAGCACACGTACAGTACACGTCTATCGTTGGAGAATCCTCGCACATCTGAGGGTCTGACCCTGCCTATCCTTCTTTTTAAGCGCTCGTCTTTGCTCTTCCCTTTCTCTTTCCTCTATCGCTCTAATCCATGTATGCCTGTGCATACATCATAATACGCGCTCACGATACTTTCGATTCGTCACTTTTCCGTCGTAGAGTTCCCATTTTACAATTACGTGACTCAGCCTGGTGATAACGGAGAAAAGAGACAGATAGGACGTCGATATAAGTCACAGTTATGATTTCACAGATTCGAGACAGCTTGATAGCCCGAACGGCCCCAGGCTTTCGCCCGTGCACGCTAAGTGACTTTCATTACAAGCATTTAGCTTTCCGAAGTCTATGACAACAATTGTTTGGCATTGACGGCCGCGAATTTCGTGCCAATAAGCTGCCTCGACTTGTTCGATTATGTTATCAACTCAATTTCATATTTATTTTCACATTTTCACTTCGCGGTCCTTCTCTGTTCTTTTTCCGTTATTTACACGTGTAGGTCATTTCATTGTTATCCACATTTGATATCATCATTTATCACATACTTCCATGACACTCTTGTCTGTCCGCTACAACTGCCAAGAATTAACGCGATTGGCGAAGCGTAGTGACAGCGGGCCGATAGAGAGCAGGATCCTTGCCATAATGCGGTTTGCGCGCCAATTTTCGTACGTGCGTTAATCGAGCCGAATAGTTTGGCCGAATATTCGGCTATTCGGCCACGCTCCTGGCCACGCTCCTGGCCGAATATTCGGTATTCAGCCTGAGGCCGAATATACTATTCGTTACAACACTAATAATTATTCTAATTCGGCAGTAGCGGTTCATTGCAATACATATTGATGTGAAATAAATCAAAATACAGTAAAAATAGAAAAACAAGAAGATACTTTTCTATTAATGGGATGCTAGTTTTAACTGTAATCCGATGCATGATTCTGTCTCCTTACTCACATAATACAAAGGGTGTAGTGTAATTGAAGTTAAATGGATTAAAAATAACACTTTTTTTAGTAAAAATTTATTAAATATTACAAAAATGGATTGGGAAATATGTCTTAATTGGAAATGGTGTGTTCCACTTCCCTCAGTGTAACAAGTTCTAGTTCACAAGAAGGTCCAAAGTGGACACAAACATAATATAACTAATTAAGGACAAGAAGCGTATATTAACATATACGAGGGTAGTCCCAGAAGTACCCGACCTAACAAAGAAGACACAAAAAATTTGGTAAAACATATCTTTATTTTTCAACATAGTCTCCTTTTAGCTCGATACACTTTTTCAGCAATGTACAATAGCTTCAATCCCCTGTTTATAGTGAGAACTGTCAAGCTTCTCAAAATAGTCATCAACCGCAGACTCCACCTCTTCATTGTTGGCAAATCTTTTATCACCAAGCCATTTTTTTTAAGTTTGGAAAGAGAAAATAATCCGAGGAGGCTAAATCTGGCGAATAGGGTGTGTGAGGAAGCAATTTGAACCTTAACTCATTGATTTTGGCCATCACAATAACAGATATGTGAACTGGTGCGTTGTCTTGATGAAACAACACTTTCTTTTTCGCCAAATGTGGCCGTCTTTTCTTGATTTCATCACTCAAGTGCTGCAATAAGTTCGCATAATACTTGCTGTTGATTGTTTTTCCTGGACGAATCCCAAAAAACTGACGCCATGACCTTGCCAGCAGATGGAACTGTTTTCGCCTTCTTTGGAGCTGATTCTTCCCTTTCAGTCCATTGTTTCGACTGTTCTTTCGTCTCAGGTGTGAAGTGATGGACCCATGTTTCATCCATGGTTATGAATTGACGCAAAAACTCGGCTTTGTTGCTGCGAAACATTGCCAAAGATTCGATTGAAACATCCTCACGACGCTGTTTTTGTCCCATTGTGAGCAAACGCGGCACCCATCTTGCACACAGCTTTCTCATGTCCAAATTTTCAGTTAAAATGCGATGTACAGCACTTTTTGAAATGCCTACCATGTCTGTTAGCTCTCACACTTTGAGTCGACTGTCATCCAATACCATTTTGTGGATTTTTTCCACCTCTTCTGGCATGGTCACCTCACTTGGTTGACCACTACAATGTTCATCTTGGCAGCTCGTACAGCCTCGTTTAAACTCTGCCACCCAATATTTTATTGTTGTAAACGAGGGAGCAGACTCCCCCAGAGTAGAATCTAGCTCAGCTTTAATATTGGTTGAACTGAAACCTTTCAAATGAAAGTATTGTATCACATAACGATGACAAATTTTTTCCATGTTTACAGATTCACTGAGATTGTTCATTATTTATGGCTGCCAAAAAAATACTATACGTCTTCAAACTTCAAACTTAAGCTTTATAAGGTTAATACTTTCGAACACAGTAGTTTTTTTTCAAACATGTACCGCCATCTATGTCAGGTCCGGTACTTCTGGGACGACCCTCATATAAGAACTTCTGATGCAAACCAGAAGTAATGTTATTTCAATTCAAAAATTTTTTCCTGAAAGGTGTTAGATAGATTACTGGCACAACTCCATTGTTAATTAAAGGAAAAGTATGATGCACAGGGGCAAGCCACTACTAATTTAAAGTGGAGAGCATATATTTTAAATTAAATAAATTAAAGATATGATTAAAAATTGCAGCCAGCATTGTGATGATGCCACAATAAATAACTGCTCATTGTTTTTAACTTTTAATGCTTTTTAAACAAAATGTATATTATATTTTTTTAACATAATTACACTTTTTAATGCAATTTTTCAAGTACAAGAATGAACCAGAGAATTCTTACAATACAATGTTTGAAATCTTCAAAGAATATGCAAATATATTATCATAAAGGAAAAAGCTACTGCAATGCAGTCTTCCAGACCTAATTTTAATAATTTGGCTTTGTTTTCACAGAGCCTGCTTACAGTAAAATTTTATTATTGTTTCTAATCTCTCAAGCAAACTCAGTAAAATTACTTCTTTAGGTCCAAAAACATAGTAGCCATTGATTTTTAAGCTTATCTTTCAGATTTGAATTTAACTAGTCCATACAATTATATCATTTTGGGAGCCATTGTTTGAACTGAATTACATTCAAGAATTCAAGTTTCATCTCCAGTTACAATTCCCTGCATTAAATCTTGTGCATCACTTAAGAACATTTTTAAAAAACCTGCAATTCAGTTAATAGGAATTAACTTATTAGAAGAACAAATATTTTCAACTGTATTTGACAGCCATCATTAGGCTTATAGAAATATACATAGAACATAATTCAAAAAACAAATATAAATAAAATGGAATGCATTAAATTTCTGCTGATGATCATATGCATAGAAGAATGGTAAAGAAAAATCAAAATAAAATACAAAGAAAAAAACAAGGAGTAATTAAAATACTTAAAAATAAGTAATAACAAATATAAGCAGAAAAATACTAAATAAAAATGCAAAACTTGAGATTAAAGCTATAAATCTTCATAAATACTTTTCCATGCATACAATACTGAAAATGTGTTCTTAAAATCAATGGCAAAGCCTTTCTTAGTACAGTAGTTTTATAAACTTCAAGGTTTCCAAGATATTTGAGTTGTGCAGAAACAGATATGCTATGCATCAGACACACATTATCAAAAGCCACTTGGATGTCATTGTCAAAAGCAAAAGTCGCAAGTACTGTTGTGCACAAATCCTTTCTAATGATGTAGTTATATTCCTTAAGTCTAATATTCAATGGTCTGCAGATGGCTCCAATGTATTTGTATTGTCAATCTATATCAAATATATAAACAAAATATGTTGACAACATTTTAATTATTTGGAACTGTGACTCCTCATTGCAGGAATTACTGACCACCATCAATAACAATCCGTATGATTTATTACTCTGTTTTGAGTAGAAAAGTACCTACTGAGTATACTTCTTTGCTTGATATCCTTATCACAGTGTGCAATGAATCACTTACTGTAGATGTTTACCAGAAGAGCTCGTATAACCCCTTACTCATTCCACTAATGTTTCATGATCCATTCTCTTCTAAAATGGTGGCATTTGGAGCATTTATTAGAAGAGCTTGTATGCATTGTTCTGATACAAGTTTCAAAAACAGGGAGTTTCAACATATGAACTGCTCACTTGCCAAATTGATTAACTCCACAAAACAGAAAGTATAAAGACTGATAACATAAACTATTTTTTAAAATTTTTTTTAAACTTTAAATTTAAATAAACATTGCAGAATGTATTTTTATAAAAATAGTTACACAAAAAATTTGAAAACAATAACAATTATATTAAGGATTTACAAATGGAGTTAGTCGATTTGGCCTGTGAACAGCTCATATGTACTGCATTACCACTGCCCTAGGATACTAATCAAATCTTATCAAGGATCTGATCCAATGTTATCATACACAATCCTATTCTACAAGGACTGATGACAGACCATACAAAACCATTATTTTTGACAGAGTTCTATACAATAACTACAAAGAATTATCACATATGGCCAATGTTAACATTGCATTTAAGATAAGTTTACAGTCTTTTCCATGTTGAGAAATGATAAAGAAACACGTGAGAAATTAACCCTTTCTGGGATTTATACAATTCCTATATATGACAATAGGATAGATTGACAATATAAGTACATAGGAGCCACCTGCAGATTGCTGAATATTAGACGCACCATTAGAAGGGATTTGTGCACAACAGCACTTGCAGCTTTTGCTTTTGACAATGACATCCAAGTGGCTTTTGATAACATGTATCTGATGCATAGCACATCTGTTCCTGCACAACTCAAGTATCTTTAAAACCTTGAAATTTATTAAATTTATAAAAATACAAAGAAAAACTTTGTCGTTAATTTTAAGGACACATATCATTGTGTTAGATATGAGTGAAAGTTTCAAAGTTCAATCAACACTTTCAGACAAAGTTGAAAAAAGGTGTCAAATTAATTAACAGAGAATAATCTTTTCCACATTCAATCTGGTCATCTAATTTCACCTGGAAATAGGAAAGGGACCAATTGGGAAGTGGAGAGAGGAATCGAGACCAATCAAATTAAGCATTTTGGGGATAAATCTTTTAAAAACCCCAAAATTCAGTGACAAAAAGAGTCGATTCTCCCTTGCTCAACCTGTCTGTCCAGTGTTGGTGTATCTCTTGTCTTTGACTTCATATTCATTTTGTTGATAACCATGTCTGATTTCCAATCTGTCTGCCCCAGGATCATCTGATTGCCATTGAATCACCGTGTGACCTCTGATTGCTGTTGGAGAACCAACAACAGTGAACTATAGACTGAACTTTCTATGTTTTGTTTCCATCCTAGAGAAGAAGTTCTTGACCTGAATTGCATATGTATCATTTATTTTCCAAATAAATGGCTATTTTTGTAAAAGGGGCCATGTTGACAATCACACACACACCTCTCATTCATCTTGACAAGAAGAGGGATTAACATCCTCCTTTTTTCCCATCAGCTTCCACAAAATATTAATTTCTGTGACTGTTGTTTGAATTGTAATTTGGCAATCTCCATAAACTTCTGAATAACAGTAGCAGTTTTATTGTTAATTGGCATTTAAGAGCACCACTCCTCATGCTATTAATTAGCTCCTTTCATCTTTCTTTAAATCTGATCCATTCATAAGTAGTTGTTTTTTTTTGAGAAATTATCACCATAAATTTCATGAAAAATTTGAATGATTTGGTGAGCATTTTGTCAGTTTTGTTAATAACTTTATATTCACTCTCATCTCAAAATACAGGATCTTACAAAAAGAATGCTATCATTTTAATCCAATTTTCATCTCCCATCTGCATTCAAACATCGTCTTGTTTAAATATAAAACTTAAGATCTGAACTGTCTCCCCTGATTAAAACAGACTTAGTTATAAGACAAACTCGGATTTATTGTTTGACAGTCTTAATTGGAACACACGTAGGTTTTTCTGCATTTATATTATATAAAGTCTGCTATAATGATTTAGTTTCTACATTCACATACTTCTCAGATAATAATTAACATAATTACAGTAAATTTAAAATGGTAGAATTCTTTTTGCAAGAATCTTTGCTTAAAAGAATGTTCCTATTAGATATGTGTCAATCACTGCTAAATGTGAAATATGAAAATATTGTGTTTAAAGGTTTATATTCAGTCTTTAATGATAATGATAAGATTTTAAACATTTCATTTACATTTTCCACTTTTTGATATATCTTTGTGGAATTTTACATTTTTAAGAATTTGAATATATCAGAATACATCAATGGAGTTAACATTTTTAAAACATTCACAGTTAAAAAATATTATAAACTAATTAATGCCTCTTAATTAAATAATGTAATATAGAAATTTCGGTATTATAATCTTGTATTATGATTAAGTCACATTATCGTTATAGTCAGTGGCATGGCGTAGTGGGGGTGGCAGGGGCGGCCCGCCCTGGCGGCACTTTTAGGGGGCGGCAAAATTTCACAATAAATAATAACAATATCTTGTAAAAATTTGAACCATTTCATTTCATATTTTTGTTGCACCTACAATTCGGACCAATTGAAATGAGCACGGAATTCTTCATTACTTATTCTGTGACGAAACTGAATTTTAGTCTTTTAAATTGAGATACCTAAATAAGGGGGCGGCGAAATTTTCCTCCGCCCCGGGCGGCTGACACCCACGCTACGCCACTGGTTATAGTTTGAAATTATTATGAATTGTGTTACATTTTAATTATTTCTTATTTTTGTTATCAGATTCAGAAGAAATTTATTATACATTACTTTCCTTACATAGTTTAATCAAATGTAAAGAATATTTAATACATTATCACATATCTGTTGCATTGGATTATATTGAGAAATGTATTTTATGTGAGCCTTTAAAAAGTAAATAAATTTATTTTAATGTATATTATTATTTAATAATTATAAATTAAATTTTTAAATAATTAATGATAAATTTTAACTTAAAAATAATATTAAAAAATTTAGAATATTAATTTTAGAATTAAAAATGGATATTTTAATAATTTAGTTATATTTATATAAATTATATTACTGTAAAAGACTTCAGTAAAATGAATCGGCAAATTAACGGATAGTTTAAGAAATAAGTTCTTACCTTCATCTTGACTGTTTAATCTAATGTATTAAATATAAATTTTTAAAAAGTTATTTTAATTCTTAAAAATTATAAATAATAATAATATTTTCTGATTATTGATATAACCAGTAGCTTGAATGAACTGTACTAATAGCAGAGCTGTTCCTGGCGGAAGTGCGAAAGGTGTCTCCGCACCTGGATGGCCAAACCCAGTGGGGGCTGCAAACTGTTTATTATATGTAAAATTTTGTTTAATAAGAATTTTATTACCTTTTAGATAAACGGAATATAGATATAAAAGTAAACACTGAATATCAAATTCTTAATTAATAAATTAATGTATGTATGTATGTATGTTAAGTTACAGCAATGCAATACTTGGGCAATCTCCCTAGGAGGATGCTTTCCAGGAGGTATTTTTAAGGCTTATTGGCAGGTGTTACAGATGTGGAGAAAACCCAGAAAACTCCACATGGCCAACCTGTGGGTTTGCACCTCGCCAGGCGCAAACCCACAACCTCCCAGTGTTCAGGGAATGGAACCGTTTGGCCACTGGTGGACCAATAATAAATTAATAAGAGTAGCAATATTATTTTTGCAACTGGATGGCCAACAATCCAGGAACATCCCTGCTAATAAGCAATGATTTTGTTTTTATAAATTTAATTTGATTTTTCAGAAAATCTTAATAATGTATTCAAAGATTTATCTAAAATTAAATTTAATATGGAAACATCAAATTGCTTACATCCAAAAATGTTAGCACTATATAAATATTTGATAAGAGAACTACATTTAAAGAATAGGCAGTTTCAGGTAAAAAAAAAAAACATTTAAATGTTTATTAATTTTAATAGTTTTACAGCAAATTTACAAAATATAATTAGTACATTTTGAGTTTATAATTTTTAATTATTATTTGAAATAGCTTCTAATAATTGTAAAAAATTATTCTCATATAATTTGTCCAATAATTAAAGAAGTGCTGAAAAAAGTGATTCAAACTGATATTAAAATATTTTTAAACGAAAATATAGTATTAAAAACAAGGTAAATTATCTGTTTTAAAACTGATTATGATTTTAGCTAATATTTCAATTTAAATAATTTTTATTTTATAGATCTGAATATGCTACAATAATCATTTCTAACATGATAACTGACAAGACACCTTTATGCCATTTTACTATGATCATTGAATATGATTCATGTAAATCTTTTAGAGAAACATACTATAAAAATTATGAACTTGTTTATATAAGATTTGATGTTGAATTAAGTCCTGATGAAATGACACTGAATAAAATTGGTAAATATAATATTAGTTAAATACATCAATTTATTTTAAATATCTGTCAACGTGGGTGTCTGCAGCAGGGGCAGATGAGAAACTTGCCCTTCCCTGGAATCGAGGAAAAAATTCCACAAATCATAATCATAAAAGTGATATGTAATCTCACATCTTTGACCATGGGACACTAATGCAGTACTGTATTCTAGTGGTGTGCAAACCATGGGTCGTGACCCCTCAGGGTCACGAGAAAATTTTTCCAGATTGCCAAATTCAAAGAAATTTATTTGACAATAAAAAATATAAGGTTTTTCTTTAATAAGTATCAGGTACCAGTAAAATAGTGAAATGAAATTATATTTATTTTATTTAATTACAGTAGATCCCCTATAATACGGGTTCATATAATATGGATTTGTATATAACGGCAAAAAAATTGCGACCGTATTCATATAAACATGCTAAAAGAGACTCGTATAATATGGTAAAACGTCATTGCCAACTCATGTCATTACAGGATCAGTCGAATCCAGACCAATAGTGGATATTGCACAAACTGTTGAGTTTAAACAAGCAGCGGACCTACTAAAAACCATTTATTATTTAACGGCCATAAAAATTATATTTATATTAATGATGTCTCCAAAGTTCAGCAAATTTTTCGCAGAAAAATAATTTATCAGGAAACACGCCTGTCGTTCAATGCACCACTCCGCGATGAAAACAAGCTTAAGCAATAGCGTCGTCGAACAGTGCACACTTGGTAAGTAATCCTACAATTTTTTATTTATAGCATAGTTTATATGGATTATTCCCAAAAAATTATATATGTTTTGGAAATGTCGAGTCCAACTAGTCTAGAATCGGTTAATTATATGGAAGAAACCTTTCAAACATCCGTAGTCCATAAACTGCATATGTGCCGGGCTGTGATTGGCTCATGTATTTAAGGACTCGTATAACATGAATTTCATAAAACATGGAATGTATCTACCATGTTATAGGGGTGTCTACTGTATATTTAAATTATAGAAATCCCAGAAAGAATTTCACCTTAACTATGTTGACGATTAAAAATATGTCTACTGTCTATCAAGGGGTCACGACAAAATTTTACACAAATGGGGGGTCGGAAATGAAAATATTTTGCACACCACTGCTGCATTTCATAATCTACTTGTAAAAAACAACCCAAAAAATATTAAATAATTAAATAAAAATTTATTGATATAATTATTTATCTCAGAGCTTTGTCCCCCCTCTGGAAAATTTTCTCTTTATGCCCATGTCTGTCAATAATAATACTTTTTAGGAAGTGAAGATGACCAGTCTTTTACAGTGATTGGATCTACTAAAATAACTAAAGACTTGGCTCTTCTGAGAATATTGGAAATCAGGTTTTAATTATTTCATTTATTTTTTATTATTAATCAGATTTTAAAACTAATTGAACATTTTTATTTCTAGTTATAATATGACTCTTATTGAAAGAGATTATCAGAAGTTCAATAATTTGTCAAGTGAAGAAACTCTATATTTTGTTGATATTATAGTAGATGAAAAAACAGGCATTTTTATTGAAAATTATAAATTAATGACAAAGGTTTATCTTGAACAACTCAGTATAAAAATTAAATGTTTAAGTTTAAAATATGAAACATGTTGGTTAATAATAGCAGCAAGTGAAGCTGATCCAAAGTAAGTTAAATGAATTAAATTGTTTTTAACATAGTTAAGATGAATTATTTAGCCACTGTTATTGATTGATCAATGATACCAACATTTTTTATTGTGTTTACTAAATTAATAATAATTACAGTTTAGGAAAAATAACTTGAAACTTAGGCAGAGACTTCACTAGTGTAAAAATGAGTGTAAAAACCCTGGCTGTAAATACCTTTAATCATGTGGCCTATTTGCATTTGCACTTGGATTGCGGTAGAAGTCCTGCTCCATTATCGAAGTTACAGTTGTATATATGATGTATCAATATACAACTGTATATTGATTATATAAATGTATATTGATAAAGACAATGATTATATTCTGCAATTTTTTTTTTGTACTATAATTACAAATGTAGTAAAAATAATATCTTTACTTTCATATATTAACTTTTATCATCATATTATTAAGCTACTATACTACACTTATACATTTAGCTTTTTTATTATATACTCATCTAAATTGAAGGATTTTTCCTTCGGTCATCGCTTGTTTTAGGCATTCATTCTTATAATTGGGATGAGTCTTGTCATGTATACATAGATACTTTCAGATGTTTTTGATAAATCTTTTCAGATCTATTCTAGGTCTTTTCTAAGTAGCCATGAAAGAACTTTCATTTGTGCTGCCCAGAGTAGCCCTTGAAAGCTCATTTCCTGACAATTTTCACATGATGTCACAATGACATAGATTCTACTGACTTCTGATTGGTTGATGAAACCATTTTACCAATGTATTCGTGTCGAAAGTTGAACACTGCTCGATTTGCTTTATACTTTTTTTGCTCTGGCGTAAAATATCATGGTCACGTGATTAAAAGTATTTATAGCGAGGGATTTATGCTAGTGAAGTCTCAGCCTTAATACATATACTGTATATGTATACATTAAAACGTATTCTGCATATCAAGGATCATGAAGATTGTAGTTCCCAGATTAAAAATTTATTTTTTTCTTTAGGAGGAATGAAATATCATTTCATTCAATAGACTAACAATTTTACATAATCTTCCTTTCTACATATAAACATATATATATATAAATGGGTGTTGATTGATCTAACATGTTTCAATAAATTTGTCTTTTTAAAAGTCACCATTTGATTTTAATTTTAAAAGATTCATACTTCCTGTTCTAGAAAATTGATTTCTTTTGAAAAAAATTCTTAGAAATCACATTTAATGCTGTTATATGCACTCAAGTAAATTTTATGATTTGACTGTTGTTTTATGATTTATTTGGATGTGTATAGCAACAATTAGTTTTTCATTTTGACTTTATCTCACACAGTGTCATAGCTAGGATTTGTGCTGCCCTGAGTAGCCGTTGAATTTACGGTCATCTTCTTTGAGAACCTTCTTAATTAATTATTAAAATATTATTATAGTATTAAATTATAATTATTAAATTTAGCAAGAAATGGCATATAAAGCCTGGCCCTGGTGCCAAATTACATAGCATTTAATATATAATAGTAGTAGTAATATAGCCCGATATAATCTGGTGATTGTTTGGCTTTAATATTGTGACTAGAGGGTTGACATGTCTTTGATGCCTTGTCAAGACTGACACTATCATGTTTTGGTTGACACAGGAGCCATGACGGCACGTTTAGTTTGGGTTAAAAAGTAGGTCATGCGAGTGGCCACGGGAGTAAGTGATTGGGTTCCGGATGGAGACTGAGAGACAGCCCAATGGAAGTGAAGTACTCAGATACTAAAGTTAACAACTAAATAGCCATTTAATTTCAATGAAAGGAATACATGATACAATATACAATATATATTGTGTTATATTGACTTCCTGTCTATCTAGCAGTCACGCAAGAGAGAGTTTACAATTGTTTGTGAGTCGGGAAATACCTGCGTTGATGGTGATACTTCTTGATTTGGATTTTGTGAGGACTTGGAGGTCTAGGGTCTTGAGGTTATATGGATTTGGATTGTTCAGGACAGGTCTGGATCGATCTGGGAAAGTTCTTCTAGGCACAGTTGAGGGTAACATGAAAATCCAATAGAGTATGATTGGCACTGACACAGGAAAATTTTGATGACTTTAATCCTAGAGGGAATGGCAACGAATTCTTGACTGCCCATTTGGTATTATATTAAAATGATGAAATCAGGACAGCAGGTCAGAAGGTTGCATGAAAGCATCTTTATCAACACTGAGAACTTAAAAGGAGATACATTCCCAGATGTGAAAGTTGACAGATAGTTGACAAAGTTGATGTTATGATGTTAAATTGTTTATGTTGAAGTCTGGATTCTCACAATATATAACTACTAGATTTAAGATGTTTATATTTGTAAATAAGGTCATATTCAAGAGAACACAGTCCTTACTGTTGTCAGAAATTTCTGACAATATGCAGTGTATGCATGGAAAAATAAAATTGTCTGGCATCATGTATCTACTATCCTGACAACAAAGAACTTTTCTTTTTATTGCAATACACTGAAATTGCCATCCCCGAAAAAGTGCCTCCTGGGGAGGACTGCCCTCTCACCCCAGCCACACTTCTGATCCCATAATTATGAAACAGTCAGAAAAAATCTATCCTGAAGTTTGACAATTTATTTGTGTGATTGTGTTTCTTCTGATTTCTTCCAATACAGAATAGTTTTTGTATGCTATTTGATGTTAGAAGTTAGAGGTATTTTGATATTTAATTGAAAAAGTCAAATAAAAAAGTAAATTTTATGTAAATAATATAAAATTATTAAATTTTGCTGATAAGTAAGTTACATTTGTCCTTCTTCTGATTTATTAACTAAAATTGAAATACTTTGTTTAAACACATCCTATTTTATTGCCTGCTTTATCATATTATTTTTACTGGGTTTTAAGGTCTGTAATCAATTTTTTATTTTTCCATATCGGCAGTATCTTTTCTGAGATGGATTTTCAGGATTGTATCTACTTGTAAAAACAATTGGGTGTATTGCTTTTAAAAAATTCCAAAGTTAAAAGTTATTTCAAAATATAACTCTTACTATTAACCTTGTAACCGGAGTGTTGTGTAATACTTCAGCAAACGTTTTCGACATCCCTTCTGGGCTCTTCCTCAGGCTTTTTCTATAAATACTGAGCTGGACTTTGAAAAATCGAATACTTTCTTTTGAGCCTAAGGAAGAGCCCAGAAGGAGCGTCAAAAACGTTCACTGACGTATTACACAACACTCCGGTTACAAGGTTAATAGTAAGAGTTATTTTTAGTACATTCCGGTGTATGGAGACGAATAAGTATTTCAAAATACTTAGTTTAATTCCTTGTGATATTTTATATATTTGAAGACATAATTCTAAAGAATTTTTTTCAATTAGAACCATGCGTCACATTTGCAAGATTTTATCACTGAGAAACACAAATGGATTTAAATTAGAGGCAAGTTTTTAAAAATTATTTAAATCAAAATTTCTTACATTTCAATATTATTTTATTATTAAATATTATTAAAACTTAATTAATAAATATTTCAATTTTTAATAAATTTAATACAGTTAATACTGTTAGAATATTTAATTTAATATGGAAGTTTAAGTTCCATGTAACACATATTTAATTTAAGTTATCTAACCAAAATCCAATCTTAAAAGTTGAATTTTGTCAATGTTTTTTAAACTTTTTATCCTTTATCATGCTTTGTTTAATTTATAGTAAAAATTAAAAAAATAAATAAATAAACATTTCTATTTTAGATACTTCAGGCTCACGACATTAATGAAGTGGCCAAATTAATTTTCCAAATATGCGAACAAACGCTTACAAAAACAACTTCTGAAGACAATATATTAAATCCTTCTTGGTTTTCTCCAGTTATGACTAAAGTTTGTGTAATTTATTACAAATTTGTATTTTTATTATTTCTAATATGTTAATTCATGATTTAAATTTTCTAAAATAGGAGGAAGAATTTTTATTATCATTACCATGCATGAATTCGTATTGGTAAGTTGAAAATAAACATTAATAATTATTAATTTAATAAATGTTAATTCTTAACTGTAGTTTAATTTTTTTTTTAGTTTTGATATAATGAAAAAACTCCAATTTTATTAATAAAGTCCAAATTTTGTTTGCTTCATGCACATATTTAAATCAACTATCTTATTCTTAGCATTTTCAACTAATCAAGCACATTATCAGAATTTCTCACCACTTAACCAAAATCATTAGTAGCTGGTCACTTACATCATTAGGTCAAATGATTAAACTAAAACAAAATAGTTGACAGTTGACCAGCTAACTACTCTGTCCCCTACTGAAAAAATTTCCCCGCTTCTAAATACATGCATTTCAAGTTTGTGGAAAAAATTTGTTATCTAAAGATCAAATCACCAAATTAATAACTACACTAAACACATGTCCACAACTATAGGATTACAAAAAGGCTGTTTGATTGACTAATGAAGAGGATTAAAAGAAAGAAGAAAGTGATAAGACATACTGGTACAAGGAAGAAAAGGATGAAATGATGTGTTTGCATTATGCAGGCAGTTGAAAGAAAAACCTTTATAAAAAGTTAGAGAAAAGTGGAAAAGAAAAATTGTCTTCAAAAGAATTGTAGTTTTTTGATTTGGTCAAAAATGACAAAGGAAAGAGAAAAGACTTTGACAAAGCAGGAGTTTATGTGATACCATTAAGGGATGATAAAGGGAGGGATAAAGTCCATACAGAAATCAGAAAGAGACTAGGAGATATAGCAGAACTATTCTGCTATATCTCCTAGTCTCTTTATATAGTCTAGTATAGGAAAAATTACTACTATTCTGAATTAGGAAAATGTTAAGAAAGAAAATACAATGGAAAGTTGAAAGAGATAAGAAAAAAGAGAAATTTTGGAAATTGCTGAGAAAGCATAGATATGTATGAAAGGAGTTTGAAAAATTAAGTAATTGATGGCAGAGACTCTGAGAAGTTACTAATTATTTGGAAGTGGCTCTTAAACAAGGAATATAACTGTACTTCTTGTTTAATTTTGCTTAGCATAGATTTTTTATATAGATATGAGCTTACTAAAAACTGGAGAGATATATATAATTAAGGGAGAGAAGATCAATTGTGATTGGTAGTTTAATTAGGTTTTTTTTAATGCAAAGCTACAAAAAAACCAAATAACTAGCAAAAGATTAGGGAAGTTTTAACTAATATTGCAGCTGTTGAAATTGCTGTACATGTGTGAAAAAAGGGGGTGATGTAAGAAGGAGAGAGGGGGAGAGGAAAGTAAGTTTACAGTTTGAAGAAATGCTTCCATGCTGTGAGGAAAGAGTCTACATTGCAAAAGTTAATAATGTTATTTTTGCAATTACAGGAACAATAATTTTCATTTAGTCTTTTGTAGAAGTCCCTCAGTTTTCAACCTCCTACAATGCTAAAGACCATCCTGACATGCACCTCCAACCAGGCATCTACATTAGCCCCATTACTGATTGCAGATTGAACCGCAACTTAGAATACAGAGATGTTACAATGTGCCCTTTAAACACCCACCTAAAGAACATCAGAATTCCATCCTGAAAGGATCAGCCAGCATTGTGCTAGCTATCTTTGCATCTGACCTCTGCCATCAGTGTGGATTTTGACTGTGCACACTTCATACATAGATCTTCCTGACAACCATTTCTCAAACATCTAGACATCTAGAGCAAGTTAAAATTTATAAGGCCACCTGCAAAAATACTGCTATTAACTTTTACGATGTAGACTTCCCCACAGCATAGAAGTCATTCTTCAAACTGTAAACTTACTTTCCTTTCTCCCTCCCTCTCTCCTTACATTGTCCCCTTTTTCACACATATACAGCAATACCCCATTGTTTCAACAGCTGCAGGATTAGTTAGCCTGAGGATGCCTGTTCAACACAGGTGAAAATGTTAGCACTTCCCAATTTTTTTACTGGTTATTTGGATTTTTGTAGCTTTGTATCAAGTTTACCCAGTTTTTGAGTGGTTGTATTTTAGGTTTTTTATGTTTTTTTTTCTTTCTTTTGGTAACTCTGTCCTTTGGGCACTAAGAGGACCTCCTTAGCAAGTCCATTATGGGTTTGGCCAGGTCCACAATGGAAGGATATGACTGAACATATCCAGGATGGACTACCCCAAAAAATTCATGGGTTTTTTGACCAATCCAGATTTGATCCAGAGTCCCCAGAGTGGTATGCTGCCAAATTAACCACTGGCCATCTGGACATCTGTTTGTTATAATTATTAATTTGGTATTTAGATAATAACAGTTTTTTTTCTATGAATTTCTTAAAATTCTGCACATGTCTATGTAGAAGTGGGAAAAAAATTCTTATCTTTTGACATCGTTTTTTGAGGGAATTACTGTTTGAATAACAAAGCATGCTGTAGATCATCAATTTCCTGTTTCAAAGTACTGAATTTACTTATAAAAGAATCATGGATTATATATTATTTAACCATAACTTTAACATCTGTTTTATATATTGAACATTTATGAAATTTATAATGCACAATAACGGAACTGTTGAATCTTTCTATACTTTTTAAAGTATTTATATTAATTAAACAGTGCATGGAAAATCCAGAATTTCAGATACCATTCTGCCCTTTACTAGTTTGGACATTGTAAATTTTTACCTGGATATCTAAAATTCTAATTTATTTGTCTGAGATTTAGGTGCATTATCAACCAAAACATAATTCAAAAGAATTACACCATAAGATCAAGTGTTCGTAATAACAGAAAAATTTACTAACAAAAAAGAACCAGAATTATATATCACTTACAAGAAAGGAGGTAATCTACCCAATCAAACATCCACATTCAATACTGTTTGATGTTGCTGTTAAAACAAGGTCTTGTATCACAAAGTTGGGCCATACATGTGAGCTACAGAAATTCCCAAAGTACAATATACGAAGAGAGGGGCCCCAGAATAATCAATTAGAAAATTATTAACTACTTTACCCTATATCTTGACTTAAAACTAAAAACAAAGTTGAAATGGATAATTGATAGAAAGTATAGGAAAAAGAGAACTAGTATACTGGGAACTGTTACTTAACAAAAAACAATACATCAAGGAGCCAAAGTCACATGACTCAGAACATTTCTTCTTTATTGTTTTGAAATTAACTGGTCTTACTCTTAACCATAACATTATAGCAGAATACTTCCATATCAAGATGGCAAATATCCTAGGTTGCCAGGAAGAATCCTCTATCCTATTCACTGGAGCTCTTCATAAGAAAGTGTTTTGTCTGTGATTGAAGTTCAACCTCAACCATTAAACATGATATTTTTTCAAATATGTACAACTGGGCAAGGCTGATGTCATGACAAGTTAGAATTTTAAAATTCGATCTAGGGGCTGAGATATTTAAGGTCAAATTTCTCCATGTAAATTCTATGGGCTGATTGCCAGTTGTAAGTGCAAATTGACAAAATTTTTATTTTATTCTCTAATGATAATTAAAAGTTACAGGCATAAATTATGTATCTTGTATACAGTATATGTGCTTAGAGGAATAAGGGGAAACAAAATATGCAATACTTTCAGCATTCCTAATGCTGAAAGTATTGCATATTTTGTTTTGTCTAGATTGTTTTTAGCACTTAGATATAAAGCTAATTCTTTATTACTACAGTAGAGCGTCGTTTATCCGAATCAATTGGGGACTGAGGTAGTTCGGATAACTTATTTTTTGGATAATGGATTATATGCAAAAAAATATGTTAACCTATCCCATGTTGAAATTTTTCTCCGTTGCATGTGGCTTTATGTTGAATTTTCATCGATGTTAAGCCTAACGTAAACTTTTTAAAATAATAATCGGTGCTATTGTATCGTTAAAAATTATTTCTTTATTTTTTACAAACAAAATAAATATATTAAAAAATATAAAAACAAAAAAATATACTTTAGAAGTTTATCTAGTATCAAAAACGTTCGATTCAGCAAGACACACAGTCTCAGAAAAACACCACACAAAAGTGCCAGTGCTGCCAGCTAAAACACACACACACACACCAACAAAAAAATATTGGAGTAGCCCAAGATATAGCCAAAAATTGCAGTGCCACAGCACTAGTGAAATTTTAAATTTGCCAACTGGAGTGCTTTCGGTTAACCAACGTTTCGGATAACCGACATTCGGATAAACGACGCTCTACTGTATTTAGTTTCTGAAAGGAAAGGCATATTACATATGAAGATTGTGTAAGTCTTTTTGAATTTCATCAGAAAATGAGCAGTGTGACAATGATAGTTATAATTTCCTCTGTTATTCTCAATTAAACTTGCAAAGTAGAAAGGGAGAAAGTGTTTCTCATCTCTCTCTCTCGAGAAGGTATATATTTTTTTTATATATACATATATATAAAAAGATTATATGAAATAGATAGCAATTTCTTAATTAGTCTGGTGGTAAGGGTTCAGTCTCAATGTATCAGAGTCAAAACACCCATGAAACCTTCTGTAAACTTCTGTAAATTCTACCTGTATTCCAGATCATTAAGAAAAACAAGCTGACATCTTTAGCACCTTTGCACTACTGTTTTTTAATTATTATAAGAGCTGAGTGAAAGAAGTAGACTCTGAAAATGGGCTCCTGGACATAATAAAATATAAGCTCTGAACTAAGTGAATACTTAGAGGCAATCCTTGGTTTTGTTCTCTGATTGGTGCTGAATAGGACAAGTCATCCTATCTCAAAAATCACATGATTGTTTCACAATCTTGTTATAAAGTGCATTCTCAATGACATTCTCTATGACCTCATCAAAGTCCAACATATTCAAGTGTGTAGATTTTGTAGAATACAAAATAAATCCAACAGAAATGTATCTGAAGAAGAGTACTTTACAAATCTTAATAGACAAAAATTAAAATACAATGGAATCACTTGGCAAAGTTTAATACTTCAGAAGTTTGTTAATCTGGCACCTGATAATCCAGAATATCTGATCAGTATTCCAGATCAACATGTTAATATTCCAAACGTATAGCTTTTGTGAATTGTATGTGTAAAATACAGTACATGTCTGAAAAATAAATATTATATGCACATAAATCATTATGAATGTTGATTTTATACAATAATGGGTTTATTATTGGGTAATAGTATTGGGCTACAATTTGAAAAAATTGTATTTATAAATTGCCGCTGTCATCCGTCTGTTTGTTCATCTGACTTTCCTTAATCTCGAGAATGGAGTTAGATAGATGATAGATACAGAAAGCTTAGGGACAGGAGGTACTGATTTTAACTATATACAAACTTCTAGTTTGCACCAGAAGTCATGTGATTTCAATTAAAACATTTTCCCCTGAAAGGAGTTAGTAGAGCGACACAATTCTTCTTCTAGCAGGAAAGTATGATGTGCAGAGGCAAAACACTACTAATTTGAGGTGGCAAGCATATATTTTAAATTAAATAAATTTTAAAAATATTATTAAAAATTGCAGCCCAGCATTGTGATGATTTCACAATAAATAATTACTTGTTGTTTTTGTAGATCTTTCAATCAGTCTTAACACAGTGTTGTCATACAGTATATTGTATCATGTTAAGACTGATTAAAGAGCATGCATAAACAAATCGGAGGCAGACAACATGCACTGGTACAAAATATACAGCAATGCCTGCAATATTTTCAGATCACACACAAGCTAATTTTTGCAACAAAACATACAGTAATCCAATATTTTGATAATTCAGCATCACTCTGGTCCATAGATACCAGACTCATAAACTTGTACTGTATTATGTTTTTTCTGTATATATTAAACATTTTTATATTTACAGCAATAAAATAAATATATACACAGACAGATACATTAATAATACAGTATTTAATGTCTCTGTACTTCAATGTTAATTAAACTATGATTTTAAACACTTTAGAGTTAATAATATAGTATTTTAAAATTAATTATATTGTTTTCTTTAAACTTAATTTTTAACTATAAATGAAATTTTTTTCAATATATTTTTTAAGATTAATTTGATTATTTTCTTACGAGAATCTAAATGAAATATATATACTATATACACACTAGGGTGGTGCTTAAAATAGCTTACTTAAAAAATAAATTGCTTACTTTTTTGTGGTCCTACCCTCCAGAACTATTCCAAATGGTCTCAAATTACTACAGAAGAAATTTGAACTTGATATATTAATATTTAGAGGTAGCTTAATGACCACAAAGTTTATAAAAAGAGTGATTTATGACAAATGAAAACATACAAGATCTGTTTTGGTAAACCAGACTTGTTTCACTTTTGGATAATTACAGACAAATTAGTCATGTAGACTCTACAATATTGAAAAATTTGATGGATTACAAACGAAAAAATTTTTAAACATCACAATTCACAAAATTTGAAATTTTCAGTATTACGTTCAATATAACTTTATCAGTTTATTTTGGTAGAGGCAGAGTGTCTCTCTTTCTTGCTGCCTGGATAATCTGCCTCCAACTGCTCTCTTACTCTGTCTCCTTTCCAGCTTGCATCTTCTTCTTCAGTATTTGTGCTGCTGCTTGAGGATATTAGGGCTGCTATTTCTTCACCATTTCTCTTCAAGTCTTCCATTCTACATTTTCTGTTAAGTATCTGTTCCTGTCTTTGTGCTGATCATTTCTCCTTCGCAGCTAATTTTGCATCCACACCTACTATTGACCCTTTACGTCCTTTCTCACGCTGAGCTAACAAGAACTCATGATCCTCTGGAATTTTTATCATTTCGACTGCTCTAAGATGAGAAATGTCAAAAAGTTCATCTAGTTTACTAACAAATTTAGCCTCATTTGTTTGCTGTGTTACAGATTGTCGCCCCTTATTTTTCTTTAGCAAACGCCATTCTTCAAATGTTTGTTCTAGTTTAGTTATGAAGTTTCTTGACTCTATCATTGGGATCCTTGCTATTTTATAAAATATTGCCAGCTTTTCAACTGTAACAGCTGATGACTATCTGATAGTTCGTTTCAGTTGAAGATGGTGATGTAAAAACAAACCAAGAGCTTGAAGTAAGGATGGTAACTTGTTGCCAGTTAATTCAGTTACCATCAAACCAAGGAGGTACACTTCAGTTATAGATCTAATTGCTGCTGCCACCATATTTATTATTTAATAACTTTGCCGAAATGAACAAAAACATATTATGTGATTTGCTTGAGCAGTTTCTGGATTATATAGTCTATGCATCTGATGATATCAGCAGTTTTTCAGCAATGTGCCTGAACTTGTCCATACAAGCCAAATAGCCAATAGGTGTTGATGTAAGTATGAGTCATTGAGTCAGCCTCAACCAGAAACAGGGAAAAACATTTGCAGCAAGACTTAATGATGTCAGCAAAATAAAGATCATGAATTATGACAGAAATTAATTCTGTGGGAATGTCTTGTGTGATTAACCTTTCAACAGTGGAATAGTCAGATATGGTGCTACCCCTTAGTAGTGGAGAATAAACATGCGAAATTTTTAGAGTATTTTTACACGTGTTTTTTCTCATTACTGTTTCAGAAAAAGATTTTGTAAACAGTTATATCTAGTAAAGAAAAGTCTTTTTTTTATTGTTACATAATTCATTTTTTATGTGAATTTTTTTTTGCAGTAGTTTTTGGCGCTACCCCCAAAAGAATTTGATGTATATATACATCCCTCACCACTGCCACACATTCGCCCTTGACAAATATATTCATCGCTCACTGCTGAGTGGTTAATTTAATTGTTTATTTATTGAGATGACCAACTCCAGTTTTACAAACCGTTGTACTAAAATGGATACATTGTGGTTGAAGCTTGTGATTGCCATATGCTCATCCTTACCATTTGGAACCTATAAAACTTCAGTGACATTGAACTACCAGTAAATATTTACCAATGGAGTAGGTTTTTGGCACAAATGTTTTCTATATATAGAAATAGAACAGAAATAGAGGGTAGAAGGTTCACATTTACAGAATTGTGAAAATAAGCTCCACCCTAATATACACATAAATATATTTACAATATATATATATATATATTTTTTTTTTTTTGGAATATGAAATTATATCAGAAAATTGAATGTTTGTTTATTGTTAGTGCTCAAGAAATGTTATCATGCTTGTCATTGAATGAATTGTTAACATTGACTTGGACTGAACTTAAATCCCAGTTTAATAAAATTCCTGACAAAGTATTAAAGGTAAAATTGAAATGAATATTTAAAATTTGTTTAATTTTAATTGATTTTATTGTTTTATTTTTAGTTATTTTATCATTTAGCTAGTCAGCCGGCTGTTTTGAATGAATCTGGTCTTTTATCCACATCTTTGGAATCTAAAAATGAGAATAATGAGATGTTATCACCTTCCTTAAATCACTCTTCAGATACAGCTATTGATATACTGAGCAAATCAAGCTTTGATACAAATTTAGAAATGAACTCTTTATTCAATTTTGATAAAAGTCCCGAGGATTACACTTTAGAATTTAAGCGTTATTCATTAGATGATGAATCACATGAAGAAATAAACAATTCAAAAAAGCCTGAATTTAGTAGATATGACATTTCATATTTTGGAAAGCATAGCAAAGTAATACGAAAAAATGAAATAGAACCACCACTTAAAAAACATAAATTTAATCAAGAAGTTGAACAAGAAAAGAAAAATGATTCATATCTTTCTACTTGTAGTATTAATAACATTAATCAATTGATAATTCTAAATAAAAAATTTTGCAAAGATTCTGATGTTGGAAAGATGATAAAGAACTCAGATATTTTGGCTAGTGCATATTCTATGAAGAAAAACTTAAATCCACTGTATTCAAATGATTTCAATAATTTTAAAACTCTTGAAAAGAACTCAAATATAAAAAGCAGTTTCAATCAAAGAACAATAGGAATAGCACATCCATTTGTACATAATGATAAAAGTGAAGGTAAATAGAATTTTACTTATTTACTAATAGTTTATATATATTTAATAAAATTTTTGATGTTTGATTGATAATAANTTTACTTTATCTAAAAAAAAAGAACTATTCTAATATGAGTGATTAATAGCTTTCTTATTCAATATTTTACTGTTAAAATATTCCAAAAATGTTGTTTCTGTCGATTATATATATATGTTACGTAATATTATTTCAAGGGGGAAGTCTGCTGGTCATGAAAATCAAGTAGTTTTAATGATTTGTGTGACAGTTTCGCGTCGCGCAGTCGTCGCGTCACAGCGTGATATAAGTTGACTACATAGTTTCTAAATATCTTACCTAACATAGACCGTTTAGAGGAGATTATTTTCTGATTTTTGAGCCAACTACACAGTTTTATATTTTAAACATGTTTCTTTTATTACAGAAAAATTTCCAGATTATATGAATTATTTTTTTCATTTTTAAAACACGTCCTAATTAAAACTTATATCAAGGTCCGGCTATTCTGCCCATAAATAATACTAAACCAGATTGTTTATCCATGATAAAGAATAGGAATGGATGATCGGCTTCAAAAAATTGTCCGTTGAACGATCCTATTCTTTCTACTATCATAGCCGTAGCTGCAGTTGCTATGCTTCCTCTTTCTTCTAATTGTATAACAACCCGATGCATCATATCAGTCATATGCAATTGATGGTGCGGTGTTATACCTCTTAAATCGGCCGAAGAGGGCGAAAATAAACTATTTACTCCTAAATTTCTTAATACATTAGCGATAGAAGGTTGAGACTCGACAGTAAATTTGGGTACTCTTACGTTAACGTCTTTCTTTTTCATGGTAGATATAAGCTGTTTCATAGTAGTAGAATTTAATTTTTTCTGAAGATTAAGCAGACCCTCTAATTGATCGGGCAGAACCAAAAATAAACTGATTCGATTCGATTTAAATGGTAATTCCAAGATGCTAGCTTCCATTCCTGGACTATGTCCGTGAGCCAGATGTAATTTTGCAACCATCATGGGCACACTTGCATGAAAATGGGGAGTAACGTAGAAACGCGCTTTGGGTTCCGTCATAGCGGGATCAAATTTCCAAAGCCACTCGGAATTGAAATATAATGCATTAACTGTCATTATTTGAGTGGTCTGAGGTAATAGTTTGGGTAAAAAATGTAAAATCTGCCCAGAAGTTTGTTCGTGAACCCAATTATTGATTATTTCTCTGGCACCGTGGGCGTCGTTCTGGAAATCCACTTCTTTAACGGTAGTGTTGTAATAATATTTCAAGGCCATCTGGTAAAATTTTGATATTTCCAGTCCTTTTTGAATATACAGTTTATTGGCAACAGCTAAAGATTCCCGCACGGACCGATCCGATAGCAATTCATTAATTATTTGACCAAAAGCTTGGTGTATTTGAGTGATATTTACATGGCAGATGTGAAGAATTTGACAGATTTCTTGTGTAGTATAACTTCCAGATCCCAACTCTGTCATTAATAATACAGAATAAATACTGAATGGAGAAAATACAACATTGTTTTGATAACCATTCTTTTTAACTAGTTCTTTGTAAACTTGTAAACAGAAATCTAAATTCGCTTCGACTAAATGCTTATACGGCGATTGGGTTTCTGCGAAAACTTCATGATATAAAATCAGTGTCACCAAGATAGTGGATAAAGTTGTAACGCGCATCTTCTTCACCTAGTAAGAGATAATGTAAATGTGATAATAATACAAAAAAAAACCGATGTAAATAATGAATACAAATTAATAGAATTCATAACAGAACGTCTATAGTAAGTTAGAAATTACTACAAAATGTTAGCTGTAATTAGGATAAATTAATTTTTTAATATCACCTTTTAAAGATAATAATATGAGTATTATACAAAACAAATATAAAATATCTTTCTGAATTTTATGGTAAAATTTTATATGATTAAAACAAATAAAATAACAAAAATTGATAATATTTAAGTGAACATACCTACAAGATGAGATACTTTTCCTATTGAATCGTGTCAGACAAAGTTTGAGAAACGCTTTACAAAAATATATAGGATTCATAGAGGAGCAAAATATTCCTTAGACACCGCTCCATGTTTCTATTGGATGATAAAACACAGAACAAATGCTATTGGTGGTTAATATTACGCCTAGGTCAATGACCAAGTTTGACTGGCGAACAGGATTACGAGTTGCATTCAACACTTATCAAATTCAATATGATAATTATGATGAAAAGGACGATAAGAAAGATAGATGAGGATATTTACGCATTTTATGTTGAACAAATTGTGTATAAAATTAGTAAAGTTAAAGATAAGAAGTTAAAGAGTTAAGACACGTGGATATTATGTCGCCAAGCCGTCTGTCTGACATATGGGGGGGGGGAATTATCACGTTTGCGACCAATCAGGAAAGTCTATCAGACCTGTTACATTCAAATGTCAATTTTGACATTGAATTTTATAATATGTAATATGTAAATTTACATAAAAATAATTCAAAGTTAGAAGAAAAAGAAATAAATTATACATTTCTTAAAATCATTTTAGATACTAAAAGGATACACACAATATATAGGGGTGCAGTGACACGTTATCCTATGGGCGAAAAGGGCAGTTGTCTGGAGCTGCCACAAACAGAAGGCATCTTTTATATGAAAAAAAAGAAGGTATTTCTCTGAAAAATTCCCCCAAAGAATAATGTCTGATGTTAATACTGTACAGGGGACCCCCTAATTCAAATTTGCCTTGGTCCCATGAAGCTATAAGGTACTACTGTTGGGGTGCCTAAATTTTTTCTTGATTCAGATACTCTTGCACTTGCTTCTGTTGGAACATGACAGAATTCTCAACAAATATTGTACAATGATGATGATAAATTCTTAAGACAAGTTTCCATGTATTTGTGCTGAAGATGAATTAGAATTTACAGTACTTTCATATATTTATCAAATTTTTCTGTTAAAAAAATCATTCATTATATTCCTATATTCTTTGCATTTTTAACAAAATTTAATCAAGGAATTAAATATTTTTAATTTGCGTGTTTAATTTGTAACTTCTAATTCATTTTTAGCTGTACCAAAAGATAAAAATCTAATTATAATTAGTGATGTGCCGGATCGTTAAAAATGTATATCCGCGGATACGGATACAGATACGGATCATTAGTGTCTAGATCCACGGATACGGATCTCAACTTTCGTTCTCAGTCGGCGCCAGTGCGTGTGACCTTGGACATGATAGTTTACGCTTTGCGTTAGTAACGCGACGTGTTTTGACTTGCACTGCGCGTGTTTTTGTTTATAGTTTAGTGTGACACGGAATAGCGTAGATTGCGTTTGTATTTTTGGAGAGTGTTGAGTTAAAATAAAAACAATGTCGACAAAAAAGTTTAGTAGTGTAATATGGAAATATTTTACGATAGTAAATGAATTTTTCAAGATAAAATTTTTGTAATATGAATGTGCAAAATATGTGATTTTAAGAAATAAAAAGTAATTTGAATTGAAGTTATTAGTATTTTATTGCTACCTATCTTTAAAATTTCATATAAGTAATGAAATTCATTAAGATAAAAGATCCGTTAAAGATCCGCTAAAAAGTAACGGATACGGATCTTTTTTTTTTCTCACGGATATCCGGCACATCACTAATTATAATGTTATAAGTTTTAAACCTAATATATATTTTATAATTCTATAGGAATTATATAGCTATCACATTGATTGATNATATATATATATATAAGTTTCTACCTCTCTGGAAGGCCCCAGGATAGAATCCCGCGGTCGAAATTCCCAGAAATTTTTCGTGGTTGGTTCGGTTCGAATATGTCGGGCCCCGTCCCTCATCATCTAGTATATGATAAAAAACACCTCTTATTGCCCATAGGGCGCTAAGAGGGCCTTTTTCCTTTGGAAAGAGTAAAAGAAAGAAAGATGTTAAATGACTACTTAAGCACTAAAGCAATTTTTTTTACGATAGATAATTTAGAAGGTTAATTTTGCTATACCTCACTATAGGTCTAAAGGAATTTCCCTTTTTAAAAAGGAAAGTTTCTTCATCTTGAAACGAGTCTGATCAGATCATAACAAAAAGAAAAGGGGGAAAAATGAAAAGGGATTACAATTACAATTGAATTGAACTTACATTTAACACGAAAAAACATTCGATATAAGTTATTATATTAAAAGTTTTCTCTCTTTTTTTAAAGAATTTAACCTTATTAAGTGGTTATTAAAACCACTTAATAAGGTAAAATACAGTTTAATTTTTAATGAATCATACTTTTTTTATTGTAGTAGCTGTTTAAAAGTATGGTTAAAAGTTCTAAGTTAATTTCTGTTAGTTAAAGTAATTTTATCCGAAAGTGAATTATAAATTTTCATTGTTTATTTTCTGAAACATAATTTAAAGCATTAGCGTTTTAATATTTTATTAACACATTTTTTTTTTAAATTAATATATGTAATATATGTGAAATATATGCAGAATTATTTGTAACGGTTTCGAAAGGCCACTGATAAGGCATCCATGCGTACAACCGTACAAGAAACGGAAAGCGTGACTTTCATTAATTAATTTTGGCATAGTGTTGAAATAGTATTCAGCTCTCTTAATAACATTAAGTAATTTTTCCCCTTTACAAAATTAAATTTGAAAATTCGACCTTCACAGGGTCGATGTCAACTTGATCTGATTTCACAAATCTTTTGTTCCTGATTGTTGTAAACCGGCTATAGACCAGTCTGCTTAGGTCAGAGCCGGTCATGTTAGATAAAATCGTTTTAACTTAATATGTCTATCGCAACTATTGTAATTATTTTGCTCTTTACTTTAACAATCGTTTTCTTCATATAGGAGCAAGCTTCATCTGCCTATGAACTTTATGGTATTTTAGCAATATAAATTATAAATTAGTTTGCTTTATTTGAATGGCAGAAAATTCGCAGAAAATTTTCCAGGGGGGAACCTTGGAGACAAATAATTACATAAATAAATTTTTATTTAATTATATAATTTTTAGGGATGATTTTTTTTTCACAAGTAGACCATAGAATACAGTATTGCAATGATACAAAAAGACAGACAAAGCGTTCCGTGATCGTGGGTGTAAGATCACATATTTCAATTACTTATGTTTATCATATTCAGAATAAATCCTTCATAAGACAGGCATATTTCCATTTATCCATAACGAAGTAGAAAATATGTTGTTGAAAGCTTTAAATCCACCTTTCAAGAACATATTTTCTTGAACTAACTTCTAAAGATTTTATGAAATTCAAATTAAATTTGAAAGTATCAAGTGCTATTCCGAATCATACTCATATAATAGAAAATAATTGATCAAACATGCTATAATTGAGCAGGTATGAATATACTTTGTAACGTAGTTCTGTCCAGAATAAAATCTTTTAAAAAATATTAGAATATTCACAAAAATTGATGGAAATAATCCATCTATTATTGTAAAGTTTTATTGTCTATTAAAAAAAAAACATTCGAAAAATTATAAATTGGTTTAAAATTTTAAGAATTATTTCTTTTCAGAAGTGAATTTTATAAATTTAAGGAAGAAATGAATAGCATTTATGAAAATACACAGGGATGCAAAAGTAAGTATACAGTTGTTGTTAGAGAAAAAAAAAACATGTAAGAAAGACATAGAAGAAAAATCATTTATTTTTATGCATAAATTACATTACATTACATTAAATTACAATTCAAATAATAAAAGTAATGAATACCAAACATTTGTATTTCTCAAATTCACAACTTTATACCTACTTTTGCACTTTCAGTATTTAAAGATTCATTATAAATGCGATTCAAAATTCTAATGTACTAATTGGAAAGCCATATTCTGATCAAACCGAACATTTAATGGATTCTGTCTATTTTATTTAAATATAACAATTATAGATAATCTTTTTCATTTTTTTTCATTTCACTTGATATTTTATGCCATATAAAATCCATAAATGTGTATCATAGTTAAGCTTATGTATCCCTAATAATTTATGATTATTCAGAGAGAGGAAAAAGAAAAAAAAATGGAATATATGAAATCTAGCTTCCTATTTTTGCATGAAAGTATTGAAATTTGTAAAATCAAAAGTTAACTTGAAAATGATTAGTCAAATCTCCTAAAGGAGAACATTTTTTTCCCCCTTAGATACAATACATCATCTACTTTTAAATAAATAATTATATGCTTTTGAAATGATTTCAAATGAATAATTATATACTTATAAAAATAATATGAATCCTCATGTAAATTCACAACATAAAAATTCATCACATTAACCATCGTAATAAGTATAATTAATATTTAGATGTCTGATTTATTTTCTTTTAAAATTAAGAACAAAAATTAAAACATTATGCGAATCTCATTGGTTATGCTGATCTTGTATGATCAGAAAACTTAAAGAACACCTGCAGGAACACTAATCAGTATCTTAACTCTGAGGGGTAACACCTGCACATCTAGTTTTATTACCAATGCAACTAAAACAGAATAGCACACAGGAAAAAATAAAAATTAAATATATTCTCTAAGCTTTAAAACAATAAATTCGCATATCGTTTCTTTCATCTACTTTTACTTTATCTGAGTTAGGTGCGAGTGAAACGTGACAGAAAAATAAAGTGATTTTTATAGTCGCATTTTAAATAGCATCAAATGAGTATTGCCATACAGAAAAAAAAAAAAAAAAGACAAAATCGTTTTATACAACTGCCCGAAGGGGTACGTAAACGGAAGTATAAATTATATATGAATGAAGCCGATCATCGTGTCCGAAATTTAATCGGTATAACGGTTTTTCTCCTCTTTCATTCATCCATATTATATAACATTTATAGGAACTAGTCTCGTTGCTTCCGAGTTAATCCATTATACAAAATGGCACAATTTATAAAAAAAAAAAAGAAAAATAAAATGGGCGAGGTTCATCCCGCCTCTTCTGCAGCTGACCTGTACGAATTTCTCCCGGATGTTTTAGGGCGTGCCCTGTTAAAGGTGTAAGTTTCGACTATTATATTTATAACTACTTCTATAACTATTTGAACTTCATGTATTAAAAGGGAGTGGGAAAAGGTGGGTGAAAGAAACTCTAAAAACAAATAAATAAAATGTACAATGAACTAGGAAATAAAAAAAACAAAAAAAAAAAAACTTTTGCAAGCCAATTTCTCAGAATCTGAAATGGACAATGAAGAAAGAATAGGAATAAATTCAAATCTTATATTTTTATTACTACAATTAAACAATGCTCTTAAATTACATTACTAAGTTAGAAACTATACATAT
>NW_019384413.1:187933-192078 GCF_000671375.1 Centruroides sculpturatus | reverse complement strand
TATATTACAAACATAATTTAATTTTATTAATTATTTATTTTCAGAATTTACTTCCAACATACATTTCCAACTTTATTAATAATAATAATAATAATATTAATTTTATTAAAATAAATATATTAAAGAATTATAAAAACGTTCATAATTGATGAAATAAGTGAAGAAGCACACATCTTACAATAGGCTATTGATAAAGTCGGAGTTTTATCCTCTCTGTAGTCTTCATATTTTAAATTTAATTTTAAGTCCTTTTACAAGAATATTTTTTACAATTTTTGCAATTTTAATATCTAATTTTATTAGTGATCTATTGCTAACATCGCTAATAAAGTACATTAGTAATGGCGAGAGATAGATACAATATGTTAATTTTCTCACTTTTTGTGTAAAATTTCAATATGAAAATGTTTTCTAAACTGTTAAATGACACGTGTTAATACATTTTCAACTTTTCTAAACGTCTATAATACAAAAATTATCTGCTTTTAAGTATATAATATCGTATTAAAAGCGAATTAAGACACTTTATTATAAATATTAATAGATTTAAATATTGATTCTTTCAGTTTCCTTTTGTTTTATGATTCAAAATTGCTTGGGTTTTTCGATATTTGCTCTCATTTGATTTATTATTATCATATTAACCAAATTCAGAAAGGAAAATAAGTGCAAAATATAATTAATTTTTGTTTTCTATCTTCGATTAAAAATAGCACTTGAATTTTTATTTTAATAACTACAAATCAACTCTGTCAAGGATTTTTTTTTTTAATATTCTTCCTTAAGAAATAAGGAAGAAAATTATATAATTTATATATTAAAATAGTAAAATATATTACAATATTCTTTTCTTTTTTTTAATTTATGTAATTTGATCTGTTTAAAAATATTCAAAAATTAAATGTTTATTTTTAAAATATACATTATTTTATATAAATTAATATATCTAATGATCTTACCTTTTTGTGTTGACTATAGTGAAACAATAATAAAAACTGGGTTGAGTCATAAATAAGTTTCGTTAACGGGTACCACGACTGTTAAATACTTGCGAGATGATGTGAGTTTTATTAGTGGCTATTAGCAAATAGTCTCTAAATATAAATTTTAACATTTAAGTGTCAGTAATGTAATAAAAAATTGTTTTTGAATTCATTTATAATGGAGCATTTGAAAGCGCACGTACTCAGTATCATTTTGTGGAAGTTTAAACTCGGCAATAACGATACAAAAATGGCAAAAATGATTTGCAATGTCTACGGCAGTGGAGTCATTTCAGACAGAGTAGTTCACAAAATTCCGTTCGTGTGATTTGTCCTTAAATGATGAAGAAAGACCAGGTCGCTCCTCGGACTTCGATGATGACGTTTTAAAGGTCCTGATTAAGCAGAATCCAAGGCAACCAACGAGGGAGTTTGAAGAGAAGCTGCACACATCCCAATCAACTTGTCTTGTCTGATGGGTTAATATGGAGATTTCAGCCTCTTTGGATCCCAATCAACCATTAATCGGCACCTCCAAAAACTAGGAATAGCGAGCAAAATGGGAGTTTGACTTACGCATAACCTCAGTGAACGGCTCAATTGCTGCTTGCTACCTTGCTTTCTTGGTATAAAGAGGAACTTTTTTGGCTAAAATTGTTATGGGAGATGAATCCCATACGAAAAAGTCACTCGAAAAAGACAATTATGATCAACCACAACCGGGCCCCAACTCCAATGTGCATGGAAGAAAAATTTTGTTATATATATGGTGGGATCGTCGAGAAATTATCCATTTTGAGTTATTGCCACGCAATGAAACTGTTACTGCAAATGTATACGTACAATAGAGCAACTTTGGCTAAAACTTCAAGAAAAGCGTTCTGCACTTGTTAATTAACAGAAAAAAAAAAAAGATCACCTTATTCATGACAATGCAAGGCTGCACACAACGAAGATTACACAAGAAAAAATATTGGAGTTTGGTTGGTCTGTTTTGCCTCATCCACCTTATTCACTGGACCTGGGACCAACAGATTTTCATCTTTTCCGGGCACTGCAGAATGCTTTACAAGGACAACGCTTTCAAAATGATGACCAGGTTTAGGAGTTCGTCCAGTAGTTTTTTGATTCGAAACCATCAGAATTTTATGCAAGGGGAATTGACAAGTTGCCCGAAAAATGGCAAGAAGTTATTAATAATGACGGTGAATATGTACAGTACATACAGAATTAGATTAAAGTCTATTGTTGTACAGTACATTTTATTGGCAAATAGAGGTCAAATTTTCACTGTAAATATTGTCTTTTAGGATTTTAAGTTGTAAGTAAAGTTAAATATATTACATACATATAATATAACTTTAATAATATTTAAAGCTAAAATCCTTAGAAGCGATTAAAAAATTTTCGTAAAGAGCATTTTTGAATTTAGAAAACCATGTCAAAAATGATAGTTCGGAAAAGGTGCTCCAAATTCATACATCCAAATATAAATGAAATTTTATGAAAAAGTAAAGAAAACAAATTATAGCATAAAATAATTTAGTTTATTTGCAAAAGTCGCAAGTATATTTATCTGTTTCTGCACCTGAACATTCAGCTTGAGACTAATCATTGTACTGAACACATCTCATCTACAGTTCGTCGCTGCAATCTGATGATGACTCACATTTTCAGTGTGATAGCCTCGTGTCTGCATCTATCTAAAGTAGTTTTTGGGAAACGAAATAGTCTTTTTACTTTTTTCATTCCATCTTCTCTCATAAATCCCATGGTTCTAAAGCCATATAGACTATGAGAGAAGATGGACATGGCTTCAGAATATATGATTCTGAAGCCATGTTAGTCTCTTCTTTCTTCTTCTTCCATAGTCTTTCATTGTTTCCAATATAAATATTTTAAAAAAACCTAATAATAATGTATAAAACAAGTGACAATCCTATTTTGGAACGCGTGGGATTTGACTTAGAAAAAGATAATGTTTTGGAATAACCTGGCATCGTCAATTATTTTGTGTCAGAAACGGTTAACAAAGCACATAATCCGTTAATTTTATTCTACTACTACACGTTAGTAATCAGAAACGAACCCTTACACGTTTAGAAGTGAAGTGATGACCACACAAAGTCGCGTTTCAACAATTTCGGGAATAACAAGAACGAAAATCCACAGACAAGAAACCAGAGCTGAGTAATTACGATTCAACAGTTAATCACAAGATTGTGAAGTACAGTACGTGTTTTATTCAACGCTAGTCTGAAACACTTCTCTCGTGAAATAAGCAGAAGATTCTATTTAGAATTCTTTGGTGCTTTTCCTGCATATACTATATATGTAAAATATTATCTATGCCGCGTAATCCGAATCTCGGCTTACAACATTCTTCATTTTAGAAGAAGTTCACGCAAATTGGGAAGTTGAAAGTTTATGAAAATTAACTTTCGGCTTTCTAAAAGTGAAATCTTGTTTATAATTTTAACAACGGGTAGAGATGGGAGGAGTATTTCTGTATAATCGAAAACCGTCAGTGTTGTATTGCTAGATGGCCGGATAGCCGAACGACTTACGTGGTATCTTATGGGTCTGTGGATCCGGAATCTAATCCGGATGGATCAAAACAACCCCACAAATTTTAGGGGTTATATCGGATCCCGTCCCTCACTATCCGGTCACCCCATTCTGGGCTCTAACCAAATCCATTATGGACTTGCTAAAAAGGCCTTCTTAATACCCATAGGGCAGAAAAAGTTTTTAAAAAGTGTTGTACAGGTAACCCCCGTATAACACGGTAGTTACGTTCCAAAAAATTGCCGTGTTATGCGAATCCGTATTATACGAAACAAAGAAAATACGAAAAGGAGGGTTAGGTTTCAAAAATTCAAAAACATGCTAGTATATTTTCATAATTAAGATAAATATCTTTATTAACATTATTTTAAGTGATACATATTAATATAAATTAAACAATGTTTTCTTCGTCATCACTAAAAACACTATTAATTAACCGAGAGCGTTTTCTTTTTGGCAAGTTATCCTTATCCTCTGAGCATTTTTCTGCATTATCTTCAGATCCATGCTTTACCTTTTGCAAAATGTATGTAATTTTAGATTGCTTGCTTCTAGTTAAAAGGTCTTTATAAATTTCCTTATATGGTGCTAAGC
>NW_019384413.1:175075-182887 GCF_000671375.1 Centruroides sculpturatus | reverse complement strand
ACTGTTGATAATTCCGTTTTATATGAATTCCATGTTGTACGAGTCACTTAGATTTTACAAATACGTGTGCCGTTCACAGCCAGGCACACGTATTTGTAAAATCTAAGTGACTCGTACAACATGGAATTCGTATAAAACGGAATAATCAACAGTGTTATAGGGTGGTCGACTGTATTCTTGCTCATATTCGATTTTATACGTTTCTTCTTAAATAAAAGAAAAGTTGTACGTAATTTTTAATGTTTTAAATATTAATATTGTAAGTTTTTATATGTTTAATGGTAGTTTGAATGGTGTTATAAATAATGAAACCATCAACTGAAATCAATGCTCATCAGTATGAGTCAAGGGGCTAATTGTAGAAAGGTAAATGATACGTTAATTAGAAAGTTCGATATATATGGAACTTTTATATCTTTCATGAATTATATATATATTTTGTAATTCGTAAATTCATCAAAACAGTGGCCATTTAGACAGTATTAGCAAGCCTTGTGATAGATAAGCCTTATTCTAAAAATCTGGACATCGTCACTATTATCAGAAAATTGTTTTAAAGTTGAAAAATCTTTCTGTAGTTCTGTTATTATTACCATATTCCCACATGTCAGTGGCGAGTTTTAGCATCATTAGGTCCAGACGAATTTGAATTAGGGAGTTCCGTGTACGGTACATTGTTGACTTTAGACGTTTTTCTTACGAAAGAATGTTTTTGGGAAGTATTTTCTTACGAAAGATTAGTTTGATGGACAAAAGGGCAATTACCTGGAGCTTCCACCAACAGGGTACCCCCAGGCAATTGCCCTTTTGCCTATAGAATAAGGCGCTACTGCCACATGCAATTTCAAATTAGATACACTCTAATTTCTAATTTACAATATTTAATTAAAGTAATAAAACAATTAACAGTGCTTTTTTATTTATTAAAATAAACTTTAATTTGATGAAAGATTATGTAACTATCTTATCTAATAATCAATATTTTTTTGATATAGATAAATGACACTTCAGAATCTAATGAATGGCATGCGATAAAAGTTACAAAAAAAATGGTCTCTAGTCATTGTGTTGAGGGGTAAGAAAAATACGGAACACTACTAATCAGTGCTGCCATCTAGGCCAATCCGTCTACGACTTTCGTTTGACCCGGTTAATTCTCCTTGTCCTTAAAATATTATATTATAATTCTACTTCTTCTAATCATTAGATCGCTCTAACATTGTACACTTTGACCTCGCAATATTTGATATCGTCACAGTTAATTAAATACGTTAATATTTCCCAATTTGCGTGTGGTGATATTTGGTATCGCCAATCTTCCCATGGACTAGAAAATAGTTTTGATATTTAAAATAAATATTCAGTCTAATAAACAAAGTAGTATAAAATAACACGAGTTTTTTCTTTATTTTTTAACCCGATGCCGAAATTTAAATACAGTCGACCCCCCATAACACTGTTGATTATTCCGTTTTATATGAATTCCATGTTGTACGAGTCACTTAGATTTTACAAATACGTGTGCCGTTCACAGCCAGGCACACGTATTTGTAAAATCTAAGTGACTCGTACAACATGGAATTCGTATAAAACGGAATAATCAACAGTGTTATAGGGTGGTCGACTGTATTCTTGCTCATATTCGATTTTATACGTTTCTTCTTAAATAAAAGAAAAGTTGTACGTAATTTTTAATGTTTTAAATATTAATATTGTAAGTTTTTATATGTTTAATGGTAGTTTGAATGGTGTTATAAATAATGAAACCATCAACTGAAATCAATGCTCATCAGTATGAGTCAAGGGGCTAATTGTAGAAAGGTAAATGATACGTTAATTAGAAAGTTCGATATATATGGAACTTTTATATCTTTCATGAATTATATATATATTTTGTAATTCGTAAATTCATCAAAACAGTGGCCATTTAGACAGTATTAGCAAGCCTTGTGATAGATAAGCCTTATTCTAAAAATCTGGACATCGTCACTATTATCAGAAAATTGTTTTAAAGTTGAAAAATCTTTCTGTAGTTCTGTTATTATTACCATATTCCCACATGTCAGTGGCGAGTTTTAGCATCATTAGGTCCAGACGAATTTGAATTAGGGAGTTCCGTGTACGGTACATTGTTGACTTTAGACGTTTTTCTTACGAAAGAATGTTTTTGGGAAGTATTTTCTTACGAAAGATTAGTTTGATGGACAAAAGGGCAATTACCTGGAGCTTCCACCAACAGGGTACCCCCAGGCAATTGCCCTTTTGCCTATAGAATAAGGCGCTACTGCCACATGCAATTTCAAATTAGATACACTCTAATTTCTAATTTACAATATTTAATTAAAGTAATAAAACAATTAACAGTGCTTTTTTATTTATTAAAATAAACTTTAATTTGATGAAAGATTATGTAACTATCTTATCTAATAATCAATATTTTTTTGATATAGATAAATGACACTTCAGAATCTAATGAATGGCATGCGATAAAAGTTACANGGGATGGTACCAATTCTCGAACCGTGTTAGAGTGAATCCGTGCTATAGAAGTGCCGTGTTATACGGGGGTTACCTGTATTTCTAAAAATGTACCGGGGCGCTACTTTTTAAACAACCCCCAAGTGCATATTTTGTTAAAAGGGAATCAGACTTTACCGTTTGTTTTTCATCATTTATTTATATATTAAAGTACATAAATCAAAATTGAAATGTCTATTAAAGGAATATTAAATTGTCAACTTCTGTACTAGAGAAATTCTCAAACAAGATCGACGATTCAATTTCATTTCTTGCAAATCTGGGCTCAATATCAGCATAAGCATCGTTGTATTCTTTTTTAAATATATATAACAATTCTAATAGTAACGAAAGCTCAACAAGAAGATTAGCATTAGTACCAAATTTAATCAATTTAATAAATTGTTCGGGCGAAAGCTGCTTGTGAAATCCACTAAACATACATTATTTAGTTTTTCTGCGGTTGCTATTGATACCGGCAATTTGAAAATTATTGAACAATGGAATCCGAAAAGGGTGTGGAAGAAACATAGCCTAAAAAAAAAGGTTGAAGTATCGACAATTGAAATTAAAAAAAGGAACCTATCGCGAAACATAAAAGCGGTACACTTGTGATGGATCTGGCAGCCATGTTTAAGATGCCGAAGTCGACGGTGTGCGAATAGTAAATGCAATTTTCATTTTATTATACATTATTTACGCATTTTATTTATTTATTTTTTCAAGTTTTAATTTATTATTAGAGCTTGCAATTGTTTTATTTTTACATTAAATAATTGTATCTGCAGTTTTAAGTTTATCGAAATATGTATTGTTCGAAGTCAGGGAATAAATTAATTTGCTTCCCATTATTTCTTATGGTTAAAATTACTTCGGAGTTCGAACGACCTCCTAGAATGAATTAAGTTTGTAGTACGAGGCACCATTGTAGTTTATTCTTTTTGATTTTTTAAAATATAGTACAGTAGATCCCCTATAGCACTGTTGATAATTCCGTATTATATGAATTCCATGTTTTACGAGTCACTTAGATTTTTACAAATACGTGTGCCGGGCTGTGAATGGCTCACGTATTTGTAAAATCTAAGTGACTCGTACAACATAGAATTCATATAAAACGGAATTATCAACAGTGTTATAGGGGGTCTACTATACTTTAGGGAGAAACGTAATCATTGATCTTTTCAGTTAATCCCGATACACGCAAAATTTATCAATAAATAGGTGCATTTCAAAATGTCTAAATATTCCTTTGATTAATTATTATTTTGTATGAAAGATAACTTAAAGCACAGAGGCATAAATATGAGAATTGCAATTGCCCGTGAACAGATGTTTGTTACTGTATAAGTTTGTACTACATTATAATACAGTATTACACAATAGAAAACATTTTAAATTTATTATTAGTATTTACAAATTTGATACCTATTACAAATTGGTGTAGGCTACTATTAGTTTTGAGCGTAATTAATGGTCGATGATGTATCTTGAGGCGAAAACTGGATAAAGTATGATGCAGCTGATAATGATGATGATTGGAAATCGGGTACACGATGGTACTAAGAAATAGACGTTGTACTCTCGTATTAGTTTTTATAGTTTGCAAAAGTTGCATTGCTTGAATTCTGAATGTAAATTTTTGTTAGGCATTGAAGTTTCTGAGGAAGAAGCGAAAAAAAATGCAACATCAACTTTCAGTATATTTTTGGCATATGAGCTTGCATAAAATCTATCAATGAACGTTTCGTGTCTTTTCCTTTACGATTTTTGTATGTGGAGGTTTATTTGATGTAGAAGAAGTAGTACAGTATGTGTCGATTAATATCAAAACCATCTGCTCCCGTATTGATATCATCTTGATTTTCTTTACCTGCCTCGTCGTTATTTGATTTTTCATTTTCAAAAGCTGTACCTCTTGGTTCTGTATTTGTTTTAGAAATATAATCGCTCTCGTATATTCCTTCTTATTTTCCTAGCGCCAGAACCAGACCTTCAAGGTTCTGCTTATCTTTTAAACTTCTAAAGGTCATTCGGCTCAGAATTTGGTTCGTGAGGTCATCTCGAGCGGTTGGAAAGCGAAATAAGTCACGGGATTATACCGCTGTGACTTTTCAGCGTCTATGTGAACTGTTACGCTGTCTTTCCGCAGTGGGAATGCAGCGCGTATAGCGATACTGTGAATCGGTCTTAATTATCTCTAAGAGAGAATTTTAAAAAATAAATTGTACTGTACATATTTTATTAGCATGGTTCCTGCGCAAAACATGACGCAAATCTGTAATGTGTTCCGTATTTTTTTTTTTAGACAACCGGTTGGCTGAGGCAAAGCTTACCATACTGGGGGATCCAGGGTCAAATTTGGACGAGCAACACCAGAAATTTTTCATGGGCAATGTATTTCGAATAAGTCCAGTCATATCCCTAACCATCAAGCATCTCCCCATTGTCGACCTTTGCAAATCCACAATGAGTATTTAAAAAAAAAAAAAAAAAAAAAAAAGGTTCTTTTAGTGCCGACAAAGCGGAAAGAGTTAAAAATAATTTTTAAGAATCATTTATATTGTTTGAAATTTCCTACGATAGATCATTATTACAATTGTAACAATAACCTCATTTAAATTATTGTATTGGTATAAATAGATATTACAATTCATTGTTTATATACAACAATATGTAAATATATTCGAAGAATAATAGAAATGGCTCGTTTCAATTCGATCAACCTTCGAGAATGCATGGCAAATTTGAATATTAAACGACCGACATCATCGTTTCTGTACTTCTGCAAAGCGTAAAGACAGAATCAAAATCGCTCATCGCTAAAGAAATTAGCAAAAAGTATGGAAATCCGAGTTAAATTTTAGGCGTGAGGAATTCGAAATCGTGGCTCTAAACGATAGACTGAGATAACGAAAAGAAAAATCTAAGCTAAATTTCATCAACTTGAGAAGTGAAGAAACTTTATTAAAGCGACCGATACCACCATTTTTATATTTTGTAAAATATGAACGATCGAAAAGAGGTCCTATATCTTTAAAGAAATTAGGCAAAGTTTGGAGATCTTCATCCCAAATCTCAAAGGCCGAATATTGGATACAAACATGGTAGACAACAAGAAACGAAGTCGATAACACGATTTCTCTCATCGAGAAACAGAATATTTAATGGTGCATTTGGCATTCTAACCGTAACTGAAGAATATTTCATAAGCCAATTGATGTAAACATTGATTGAACTGTTGACATTGTAAAATGTTTTAGTGTATTACACAATTTTGTTCGCCAACGTTTCGAGGACTATCATGACAATGACAATACAATATTCAATCTAATTGCCAATAGTTATAGAGAAGCTTTAATCAATTACTTTATAAGTAACGGAAAGACAGTTTCATGGTAGTATTAAAGAATATAATTATTGGTACCAATAAAAGAGACAATACTTACGAATTATTTTTTGTTCAGTTACTAACTTTGTAGTAAAATTATGAAATAAAGAAGAACGTACTGTACATTGGTCCACTCACTTTTGTTCTTGTAATCTTCATGTGCAGTATGAACTTTTTTTCAACTTCACATACAGATGTTAACATTTCAGTATCGCTCGAAATTTTATTCAAAATGGACAATTTTACATTCGTGTGGCCACCTGCACTCTTTTATATATGTGTAGATGTCCACCTAGACCCACCAGTGGCCAAGCGACCTTCGTACCCCGAACACTGGGAGTTCGGTCGTGGGTTCGCACCTCTCTCGGACGAGCTGGCCATGTGGAGTTTTCCGTGTTTTCTCCACATCTGTAACGCCTAAATAGGGGTCAGTTTTCCTTAAAAAGACCTCCCGGAAGGCATCCCTTAGACAGATCGCCCAAGTGTTGCGTTGCCATAACTTAACAAACAAACAAGATGTCCACCAGCGGCCGAGTGGTTAGCCTCTCTCGTCCTATACTCGAACACGCAGAACAATAAACTTTGGATTTTTTACAATAGATGTTACGTTTATCCACAGGCCTACATTTTGTACCTATGTAATAAAACGTTCAGATATGTCGGGCTCACTACCCTGCCTCCTTGTTGTGGGTCTGGTCGAATAGCTATTAGCTTGTTAAACCAAAAGGCCCTCTTAGTGCCCACAAGACAGAGTTAATATACAATATACTTACTCTGAAATATTTTTAAATTCAGTAAAGAGAAAAAATAGCTTCGTGTAATTTACAAAAATCAATTTTTTTATGATAAAAAAATTCCAAGATTCTATTACTTTTTTAAGAAATAAAATGCCAGAAGTTCTTCCCTTCTAAATTATACAGTCGACCCCCTATAACACAGTTGATAATTCCGTTTTATATGAATTCTATGTTGTACGAGTCACAATTTTACAAATTCTTGTGCTGGGCTGTGAACGGCACACGTATTTGTAAAATCTAAGTGACTCGTACAACATGGAATTCATATAAAACGGAATTATCAACAGTGTTATAGGGGGTCTACTGTACTTTTTATCTGCAATTAGAGAGACTTTATAAACACTTATGCACATTATCTAGATTTAACAATAGAAAAAAAATACAATTTTCTGATCTTCGTTTCCTTGTATTTTTTTTTTTTTTTTTAAATCTTTCCGAGTAATTTTAACTAATATGCAATTTACTAATAAAATAATTACATAAATAAATTTTTATTTAAATTGAATATATATTTGAAAATTACTTAAATTATACAATAGTTTTCTTACTTTACTGATGTGTAATTTTACATTTTTTAAAGATTTAATCTTATCCAAAAAACTTGAAACATTGAGGAACTTTGGTTACGCTCAATGATTAAAGAGTATTGTTTTAGTTGCTCTGCTTTTTTTTCTAATGGCAATTGTCTGAAAAAAAATTTATAATGGACATCTATTTACTGCAGTTTTCGTGTAATTTTAAATTATTTCTATAAAATAACCTTTTGTTTTGTTTTTAAATAGTATTTGCAATACGAAATGTATAAGAATTCCTCCGAGGATCTTGAACTTCTTTGAAAAATTATAGTTTAGATGTCACCCAAAAATATACGAAGATAAAATAGGTACAGTACAGTAGAGCCTCGATTATCCGACCCCCGATTAACCGACCGTCCTAGTCGGCAAATTTCAAATGTCCGCTAGTGATGTGGCGCTACAATATTTGGCTATGTCTTGGCTACTTTAATATTATTTTTACGTGTTTTAGCTGGCAACACTCATTCGACCATGAAAGGGAGCCAGTATTTAAACGAAGCTTAATTTTCTAATTTTTAACGATACAATAGCG
>NW_019384413.1:151989-173497 GCF_000671375.1 Centruroides sculpturatus | reverse complement strand
CCCCCCATAACACTGTTGATTATTCCGTTTTATATGAATTCCATGTTGTACGAGTCACTTAGATTTTACAAATACGTGAGCTGTTCACAGCCCGGCACACGTATTTGTAAAATCTGAGTGACTCGTACAACACGGAATTCATATAAAACGGAATAATCAACAGTATTATTGGGGGGGGTCGACTGTATTTCTCATTGACTTCAAGAGACTCGATTGTTAATTAAGCGCCATCGGATCAATGGCACCCCTTAAGTATAGTTCATTTAGCCCAATAGATAAAGAAGGACTGCAGAGAATAGAGAAGATTAGAAGTGTGTTCCTTAAACTATCTTTGAATAGTAAATAAACATGGCATTTTTAAATATTTACAATGAAATCTTACTCTTAAGTACAAAGTACTATTAAGTGATAGTGTTACGATTAAGAATCGATTTACAATGTTTTAATTAACGATACTACACGCATAAACAATGAAAAATTTAAATTAAAGTCATTAACCTTGAAAAATTCTTCACGAATATTTGACACCAGAATAAATTTATAAAGCCTTTGTTTTTGTTTTTTAACTAGAGGTATAAAAGTGTATCATGTAAATACAGTATTATGTAAATAAAAAAAGTCCAAAGTGTAGTTTCGATGATTACATTAGCATATATGGAAACGGAAGAGTTTAGTTATGATCCTTCGCTGTGTAATCTGGTTTCAATTCACAATATAACTTTCTATACAGAGTTTTATTTAAAGGCTGATCAGCATCCGTTCTACTTCAGACCGTTATGTCTTTTGTCATGCATTGATGGCATATAGGACATCAGATGGAAACGTTGGAAATAACGGATGTTACATTTCTACGATCGTTTAAAAATAATATAAGCAATAAGTCTCTCCAGATAATTCATGATATTAAATTTATTTCCATTTTATCTTTAAATTCGGATTATTTCCTGTTTGTAAATTACTCAAACCCCATATTTAGAACTGAATTCTTGACTTATCAGCACGTTTTTATCTCTACTAATTTATAGACTTAGTGAAAATGAAAGTAATTTTTGATATTTCTGAAGAAAAATACAATAGAATTCACTCGGAACCATTTTTTTTTCTTTTATCGAGTAGCTTATTCTTTAAAACAAATCTTGAGTTTATTCTCTCGTAGATTAGACTACAATGACTAATCTTTAGGAATAAATTGGTAAAATTTCTTATTATAGAGCAGTATATACGAGATGAAATCTTAATTTAATTTATTTCTGATCGTTTTAATAATACAGAAGTTACGGCCGAAGTTTTCATCTCTCAAACGTGAACGTCGAACGTCGAGCGCCGCATTGTTTGCGGCGCTCGACGTTCGACGTTCGCGTTCGAGAGACGAAAACTTCGGCCGCAACCTCTCTAATATAATCGGAAATAAAGATTAAAATCTCAGCAATTCCAAAAAAAAAAGGACTTTCAATGGGGGCATTAGAGAGTCAAATAAAATCTAACTGGTGCATCGATTACACGTAAACACACACAAAAAAAATTCAAACGACCTAACAAAAAAACACGTTTATTAAAGCTAAACACATAAAAATTCGTACTGGATGTAGAATTTCCTACAAAAATCTTTATTTAATTACTAAACGGCAGACCCAATTAAGGATCTTTCTCTTCTTGTTTTTTTGTTTTCTTTTTTTTTTAATGTGAGTCATCGCCCTCCACTCCAGTTATTTGTTACTGTGCGCGTTATGAAGTTAGATAAGTAAACAACGTCGACAATAGTAACAATCTTGACACGTCGGACGTCATTTTTCATTCCGGTTCTTTCACCGATCATCCGAATCGCCATTTCGAACCGATTGCCGTTATTGTATACGCCATTATGAGAGGAAACGAATGTTACCATTACTTTATCTTTGGCCCCTTCCGATCGATATAGAATTTGTTAAATTAATAACGAATTTATTTATATTGGCGAATCGAGGCAACGTTTCCCGAAGCGTCGTAACAACTTTTCTGACATCCGTCAACGTCACACAGTAGTAGCAGACACCTGAAAAGCAGTCACCACAATATGGCCGACTCTCATATGTAAGTAACCACTTCTCACGTTTTTTTTCCTCTCTTTTCTTTTTTTTTATGTATAAATTCCGCTTGTCTTGTATGTTAATAACGTAATTTTACCGTCGCTCTTGTCTCGTATGCAAATTTATAACGGAAAATTACAATTTATAAGCATTAGGTAGGTGTTAAATGACTTATTTTAAAATGTTAACGTGGTCTTTTCCAGGCATTTGTATGATTTTCTGTATTTTCTAGTAATACTAAAGTTTATTTTATTGTAAGTAATGAGTTTGGCTTTCTGGTGGGGTTTTTTTTTTTAAATTTAATACTTTAATTGGTTTTATAGTATTTCATTTTGAAATATTTGCTGTTAAAAACATATTTTTAAGTTGAATTTTTTTAACATGATTATCACAATCCAGTTTCTAGTTCTTATCTTGAATTCCTCATAGATTATTTCTTTGACAAGTATTCTGTAAGAATTTTTACTAATTTTCGGTATAAAGCAATTGCGGCTCCGAATGGGACCCCGTCGGAGCCGTAGATTGTGCCCGCAGGAGTAAAAAAGTCAAAGGAACCGTCCTCTACGCGCGATCCTTTATGGGACGTATCCCCCCGAAATCGTCCTGTTTGAAATTTTGCGTACTTTCGAAAATGGGGTAAAATTTTAAAGCGGAAAAATCCGGGAGTTATTTCTCAAATGCTAAAGATCAACTGTTAGAGACTCTTTATTCGGAGCCGTAATCCTACCGATACTACCTAAATTATGTCTTGCAGTTTTATCAAGTAATCTACATTTTAATGTATATTATTGTATAAATATTTTATACTAGATTGATTGTAAACCAGCTGATTTGTAATTGAACGTATATTTTATATGATTGAGCTAAATTTTCTGAATTGAGCAGTGTTGTTCGAAGCTGGAAATTAACAATAATTAATTTCGCGCCTTCCTTATGCCTTTTTTAAATAAAGTATCGCTGGAAGATGTAAGAAATCTAAATTATTTGGTAAATTTAATGTATTTATATATCAATGTTTCTGTGAAATTTTTGGTTGTTCTTTCTGATCATTTAGTTAGAAATTAGAAATTCTTCCTTTAATTTTTGTAATAATAATGCTTTTATTAAGATATATTAAATCTTTGTTAGCTAGAAAAAATCATTTTCTTGTTTTTTTTTATCAGCAGAATATCAAATTATATTTGATTATGAAATATACTAGTTGATAACAACATTTTTTTTTCATATTTTTCTTTCTCGGAGATGATAAAATTTACCTTCAAAATGTTTTTCAAATAGCGTAGACCAAATTGAATATATAGACGTATAGAAATTTAAAAATTAATCCTAATTATATAAAGTTTTATTAAAATAATTGTTTAATATTTTGTCTTTATATAAAATTTAATTAGTCTATGGATTAAAATGCTTGTTATAATTATAATATGTTATTAATTTAATTATTTTACATATTGTTTTAATTCACTTCCATATACTAACAATATCTGTCAGGTTTTTTAACTATGTCATTTTTACTAATAGTTAATCTAAACAAAAACTAAATACTCTCATTTAAATTATGGTGTCTAGTTTCAATAACACATGTCTCTTCTGTTAATCATAGGAAACTTTTTTTACAATAATGTTCATTTAAACTGAAGTGAAAGAAGAAACCTTGTGACATGGAAATATTTTTCTTATCAGTCTAGTCAATGCTTTTTGTGTTTGTTTTTTTTTCTAGACATTCTTTAGGATTATTTTGCTTCATACTAAGTTCCTACATAAGATCTTATCTTATGTTTTTAAGAAAAACTTTATATAAGATTTAATATTAGTATTTTTAGTTTAGTATAAAAATAAAATAGAATGCTTAGTGCAAATTTGATCGTTAGAAATCTGAAATATCTATATATATTAAGTATATAGTGATTCGTCGTTTGAGATTCTGACAATTAATAATTAGAGATTAGTTGATCCAAATCTTTTGAGTTATCTCTGATGACTATTTTATTCTATATTAAAATATAATGTTTTCTATTAATGTGCAGGAATACAGTATGATTTAGGCCTTTATTCGACTTTGTCAAATATGAATGTTTAGTTTAAAAATATCCATGAGCTATCCAAATAAGTTTTTCGAGTAGTGTTTTATAGTATTCTCTGTCTTAAGCTTATCATTTATTTCAATATCTAGAAAAATGCTATGTAACAGTACATCTTTACTTTTAAGTTTGAAAAAAATATTGTCATTGTTTATTAATTTTTATATTTCATGGATAATTGCATGTTTGGAAGTAATTTATATATCTTAATAATACAGATTATTGTTGAAATCCAGTGTTCTTTACATTTCCTTGCTGTAGTAGCATATAATTGAGATTTATAAGTTAATAATAAAAATACAATACATACAATTTTATACATGCATTTATGTATATAACATATGCAAAATTCATATATAGGAAAATGAATATATGGTTTATATTTTTCAAATCTTTGAATATATATAAGCAAAAAACCTTTTCAATTTGGCATTTAATTTTAAAAACAAAAGTTTTTGGCTAATTTAACTGTCTAGTAGGTCCATTTTGGTATTCCTTTTGTGTTCTTTGAATATATTTGTAAAATGAGAATCAATAAAATATATAAATTTTATTTCTTTATTTTCTTAAATTCTATAATAAAATAATGGTAAAATTTTTAATGTTTTTTGTTTTATCTTACTAAGAATCATCCCCAAAAATTCATAATTATGACAATAATTTGAAAAGATAGGACAGCAGAGGTCAAATGCAAACACAGGTGTATCTCATAATAATAAAATTCACAAATTTAAATTGTTTATTTGAGATAAAATTCTTGAATTTTATCTCAAATAAACAATGAATGACATCTTACATTAATAATAGAAAATTATAAAAGTTTACAAAGAAAATATTGTACATCACAATATATATTGGCAGAATAAAATGTATTTGATAAGATAGTATATGCATTGTTAATTTCTGAAATTTCATATGATATTGTTGAGTTTTGATCATTTGATTTCTACCTTAATGGAGATTTTGTTATGGATCATGTTCGATTCTTTTCTATTTTTCAAATTAATTTGATATTTAAAATTTCTCTGTAATCACGTATTTCAGAAAAATATATGTAATGCATTTCTTGCAATAAAACGTTGATATTTTTCTAATTATTCTGTGCATGAATGTTTCCTGTGATAAGTTAAATTTACATTAAATAAATATACTGCATTTATTAAAGAAAAAAGAATAGATTCTTTTCATACATTTATTTTAAAATATTTGCTTATAATTTATTCTATATATTATAGTAGAGAGGTTGCAGCCGACGTTTTCATCGCAAAAACGTGAACGTCGGATGTTCAGCACCGCCTTCCTGTAAGCCTAGAAGTTTCTCAATGGCGTTTGGAATGTCAGTGGAATCATGCTTGATGTTCCAAACGTCATTGCCAAACTTCTAGGCTTACAGGAAGGCGGCGCTGAACGTCCGACGTTCACGTTTTCACGATGAAAACGTCGGCCGCAACCTCTCTTTTGTGTAATCAATTTTATAATTATAGAATTAATATATAATTGTTTAAAATGATTTGAATAATTATGTATATATATCTTCTATATATAGTAGCATGTACATTGTGAATGATAGTTGTTAACTTTAGTAAAATAAGACAGTATTTTATTGATTATAATGGTGTTTTATAGGTGTTATTACAGATGTTTTATGTGATTATTGTAAAATTTTTCAACTATTAGTGGAGCTGAAATAAAAATAAATAAATGTATGAAAATATTGCATAAAATATCCTATGAATGTTAATTATGTTAAATTCATTTTTTTTATTTATAATGTGTTTTTGTTTGAATATGTTTGATTGTTGTAATTTGAAGAAGGCATATACAGTAAGCGTAAATTGTTTCTTTTTCTCAAAATTTATTGCTAGAAGATAAATATATTCTGCTATTTGATTTGTTTTATTGTTTTAATTTTTGTTTATTAAATTTATAGTAAAAGACACTCAAATAGATTATATTGTCAATGAAAAATTATTTTGAAATGANCCCATTAATATTAGTATTATGTTAATGTATATTTACCAAGTAGAGAAAAACCTAATCCTAGATCCTGCTTTCAATTTTTATTTTCTTAAATGCACATGCTTTGTTAATTGCTAACCGAGCACTCTCAAATCCTACCCTATGCTTTGGTTTAACCCTATGCTGCTGCCTTTTCTCCCCAGTTTGATTAACCGAAAGACCGAATCTACGGTGGAACAGCAACTGTTGCGTACTGTGACAGTACAGAAAATACAGAGGTTGGTATCCAAGCATGATTGCATGTGTTTGCATGGACTTAAGCACTTAAGAATTTCACTTCTTAAAACTAACTGAATTATTTAACAAGAGAGAATTTTTTTTTTTTTTGGGATGATGCAATTTTTGACAGGGAAATTCATTCCTGAGGAATCTAGAACAAACATTATATCTAACAGTGATAACAATTTACTCTGTATAAATGTATTTGTAAATAAACTGTATATGAAAGATAATATGCAGTGAAATTTAATAGGTTGTTTAGAAATCGGAAAATCTAAAATTGTTTTACTAATAATATTCATATACATTGTTATTATTTATATACGTTGAACCTGTAATTTTTATTTAATTTGTTCAAAATACGTTTGTGCAATGAAACAAAATTGAAATACATTTTATATTATTTTAAAAATTTGTTTTAAATTTGAATAAAATATAATTGATATATAATTTTTCTGGAACATATAGAAATTGAAGGTATTTGAATCCAATATAATTCGCAATGTTTAAATTTTAAAAAAATATGATAAATTTTAACTGTACCAATAGTTTCAGTTCATAACAGATAAGAACTGAAATTGGTTTGAGTGTAAAGCTTTAGTAATTACTAAAAGTTAAATATTTTACTAAATACGGTTATTACAATATGTTACAATAAATTCCATGCTGCTATTAATATAAAATAGTACAAACAAACAGAATGACTAATACGTTATCTAAAATACAGACTACCTGTTTTAATTACTTACAAGTTAGATAAATATGACGACATTTGTCATTTTTATGAGACAATTAAGTTGGTAGTTGACGGCATTTATTGTAATGAGTATCTATATAAACCAGCAATTCCCAAAGTTGGTGCTACCATGCAGGTGGTAGAAGACTCAACACAGATTGATTAATTGTTAAAATTAATATTAACAGTTAATAAAAAACACAACAAATGTACCCAAAACTAGTAAAACTATTTAATAATACGAATGTTTTCGTCCCTTATCCACAAACATCATCAGGTTTATAAATGTTCAATTGCTTACTCGTTCTCTTCGGTATTTGTTAACATACGTGTGATGGTGTTCGTGGATAACATTTGTATTAATAGTTTTACTGGTTTTTGGTATATTTTGGTGTTTTTTTCATTATTTGCAATCAATTTTTGGAAGAAGTGAGTGTTAACAGTTAATAATTTTGAATTTTGTTAAAAATGTTTGCTTGTTTTTTTTTATATTTCAAAACGGTACTTACTTTAAAAACACGCCTCGTAATAAACGGATATTCATCAAAGCTCAACCTCTCCTTTCCCCTTGTCTGTCTTTGTCCAATTTTCTCTAATCCCCTTCCTCCCTCCTGGTGTAGACATCATTTATGGACAGTCCTAAATGATGCTTTTGTTTTTTTTTTTAACATTGAATTACAATAATAAAATGTTGGATTCTTTTTATTTTNACCAGCAATTCCCAAAGTTGGTGCTACCATGCAGGTGGTAGAAGACTCAACACAGATTGATTAATTGTTAAAATTAATATTAACAGTTAATAAAAAACACAACAAATGTACCCAAAACTAGTAAAACTATTTAATAATACGAATGTTTTCGTCCCTTATCCACAAACATCATCAGGTTTATAAATGTTCAATTGCTTACTCGTTCTCTTCGGTATTTGTTAACATACGTGTGATGGTGTTCGTGGATAACATTTGTATTAATAGTTTTACTGGTTTTTGGTATATTTTGGTGTTTTTTTCATTATTTGCAATCAATTTTTGGAAGAAGTGAGTGTTAACAGTTAATAATTTTGAATTTTGTTAACCTTCTATTATTAACTTTGCAATTATATTTGAAATATGTTTATTTACATAAAGAAAATTGACAGATTTAGTAATTTAAGTCACAATATTCAGAATTCTGTCTTTAATGCTAGAAAACAATTTTATTTTTATTTATGATGAATGTATTGTTAAAACTCAAAGGAAAGTTTTTGTAAGAATAAATTAGATCCAAAATAGTTATTTTCTTTACACGATATTTTGTTGAGCTTATTATAAATTAATTATACATAATGTGCAAAATTAAAGATTTAAATCAAAATATTTGTCTTATTTTCTATTATTGTAGTTAATTTTTTTAAAGATAGGCCTATGCCAATATACAGTTAGAATGATTGCTATTTTACAATTATAATTTTAAAAAAGTAATATATAAATTAAATGATAAACAATAAAATATCCAAAATAATTTTAATCAAAGTATATTAAAAAATTTGTCTAATTTTAGTTTAAAAAATTTAATTTTTAATTAGAATTGTTTATATTGAATTTCTTAAAAAGTACCTGAAATCATAATTACTACCATTTTAATAGTTTTCCATTTACTGTTATTTGAAATTGGCTTTTAATACATGCTAAACATTTTAGAATTAACATATTCAATCTTCAGAATGTTTGCGCAGCTTAAATAGAAATAGAATAAATGCTTGGTAATTCGTCATTGAGAGGGGACTGTCAACCATATGATAATCAAATGACTTGATTGATTAACAAAATTTTGAAAATGTCAGATAATTTTCACTTTATAAGCATAATTTTTTTTTCTTCAAGCAGTAACTTTTTCAAATAGTTAAATGCATTAGTAACATAAGGAAACATTTTAGATTTTAAAATAAAATCTAAAAAACTTCACCTACAATATGATTATGAAATTATTTTTATGATAAGAAGCTGTCCATAAATTATATCCTGAATTTTTCTTGAAATTTTTACTCCCTCCCTCCTGTCTCAGTTTCACCAAGTTTCCGTAACCTCTCCCCTCTTTGGATGTCCAACAAACCTCGACACCCGTAAAACCTTTATCGCTCTATGAATGATAGATACCATATGTAGAAACGAAACATACAAGAAATTTTGAAATAAATATAGTAAAATACGTAAACTGTATAAAAATTTAATGTAATAAACGGATATTCATTGAAGCTCAACCTCTCCCTTTGCCTTGTCCGTCTTTGTCCAACTTTCTATAACTCCCTTCCTCCCTCCTGGTTGAACTAAATGATGTTTTTTTTTTTTAAACATTGAATTACAATAATAAAATGTTGTGTAATTATAAAAGATAATTCATTATCTAATATATACATACAATTTATGAGTATTTTTAATAAATTAAAATTAATATGAATTCAAATAGATTAGAATATATCTATGTACGTGGAATAAACTGTTTTAAAAATAATTGTAGATGATTCTAAAAGATACAAAATTAAGTCCAAAAATTCTTACATATGCCATTCTTTTATTATAATACATGTTTACAAAAATGATAATGATAAAAAATAAAGCTTGAAATTCTAACAAAGAGTAGAGATTTAATTGTCCAAATAGTAATGGAAACTTGGTTATCCAAAGTGGTTTTTTTAAAAAAAACCATAAGAAAATAAACTGAATGTATAGCATAGTTGCCATAGTACATACCACAGAGTATTATACACAGAGACCGAACTCTTCATGTAATTAGAGATCACTATGTCATCTGTTGATTATAGTGCCATGAAACTGGATCATATATGTAACAATGTTAGCCTTGAATTAAATTAATTTACCTTCAAATACATTAATTGCATTACAGTACAGGTAGCCCTTGATTTAGACTGCCGTTCCTACAAAAGCTGGCACAAATCGAATCGGCATAAAATGAACCCATATTTACAGTGAGGTATAGGGTTAGTTTCTACATAAGTGAAAAATAAGCAAATAATTTTGTTTATTAATCTTCTATGCATTTGTAGTTAGAACTATTTTAAGATGACCAAGACAAAACCTTTCTCATTTATTTCTAACCATTTATAGACGAGTACGAATGTTTTCGGTCTTCTTAATAGGCCTTCTTCAGGTACACTGTGGTCTGTTAGAGCGTTGGTTGGTAGAAATTTAAACGGTGTCAATGTTTACATAGGTATCGTCTTACTAATGACATCATCGTTGATGATAAGGTATAGACAATACCAAAGACGTTAAAGTTTTTCTTTTGGTAAAAATGAAAGGTGTGCGGATAGTTCATGATGGGATAATCACTAAAGTTGGGAAATAAAACTGGAAAATAACCGTGCAATGTAAAGAAGATACACTGTCACGATAGGGGGTTAATGGGGAGTGACATCATAGTTGATAACGGAGCATAGACAATGCTGACGTCATTATATAACTTATGATATAATAAGAAAAGGCGTGCGAATGACCATAGATGGGAAAGGTGCTATGCTTGGAAAGCAGAATTGGAAAATAAATGCGACAAGTCTATAAACGGCTAGAAACCAGTGAGAAAGGTTTTGTCTTGGTCATCTTTGTTTATTAATATAATATAATACAAAATAAATAAAATACATTTTAAAAATTAAATTTATATCATAAAATAAAGTGAAATGTTTTTATTAAAAAAGTTTAGTTTCAGATCTTTTACATTTTTTGGAAAAAGTATCCATCTTTAATTGTTTACATTTTTGTTTTCTTTCATTAAGAGTTTCGGAATATGGTCAAATGGATGCGATGATGCTCCTTTTTACATTTGCACTTCTCTCCCAATCATTATCTAACTCACAAAAGTTCATCCGTCAAACTTTCCATAGTTGAAAGGATACACTATANTTTTGGAAAAAGTATCCATCTTTAATTGTTTACATTTTTGTTTTCTTTCATTAAGAGTTTCAGAATATGGTCAAATGGATGCGATGATGCTCCTTTTTACATTTGCACTTCTCTCCCAATCATTGTCAAACTCACAAAGTTCATCTGTCAAACTTTTCATAGTTGAAAGGATACACTTTAGATTGGCCACTTTCATAATTCTTGGAATTTCTTCTTTGTCATTCTTCTGTAGTTCTATGTTGGGTCCACAGCTCATTCAAATCTAACAGTTTGTGGAATGTTCTCTATTGGTCTAGATCTGACCAATCACAATGAGCCATGATTCTGCCACGACACATGTCATAGTGGACTCATGTCTCACTAGGATTGGTCAAATCTGGACAAAATCTAGTCAAATCTAGCATAGGGAAAATTGGGGAATTACACAGCGAACAGTGACTTGCACAGCGGCGTTATTGTAAATTGGCATAAATTGAACCAGCGTAAACCGAGGGCTACTTGTATTTATTGTTTGTGAAACATTAAACGTAGTGCTTGATTTTTGCACCAAAACACAAAAACAAACTAGTTTCTGAAATATCCTAAATTTTTTGTTTATTAAAAGATCCCTCTGATTCCATCAAATTCAGATAATTGAATTTACACTGTAATTGAAGAAAAAGTTATATAGTTGTCATTTTCTGTTGAATTTTATAACTTTAACTATTTTTTAAAAAAAGGATATGGGATACTTTATCAATTTTTATTAAAATTTTGTAGATACTTCTATACTTTATAGAGGGATGCTGATAGTAGTAGTTTTTTATTTGCATAAATTTTTTTTCCTTTCTGTTATTTCCCAAAATTATAATTATTCATGGATATATTAAATTTATACAGTAGGATCATGATTTTATTCAGAAGCATTTACATAAAAAGATTTTGCATAAATTAAAACCAATTGGTCTGTAGAAATATATAGATATTAAAATTTGTAGTGATATATTCCACAAGCATCAAAATTAACACCAATATGACAGTTTTTCAGCTTATTATTTTATGCAGATAAAATTAAATTAAATCCTCAACAAAAATTTTTTCACTGCATTCTTTATTTCCTGAGTAAGCAGTCAATTTTGAAGATTTTAAAATAATATTTTTTGTTACATTACTTATATTACAACACATTATTAAAATTTTGAAGTAATATAACAGATAAAATATTTTACACATTAGTATATCATTATCTCTTTTATTATTATTGCGCTATAGGTATTCTAAATTTAAATGAACAATAAGTGGAATTTTAATGACATCGGTAAAAATATGCATGGCTTTGTTTACATTCCGAAATGATTTTGACGTGAATTGCATTTCCTGTGTTTCATTTAAATAAATCAAATTAATGAATGACCTTTTTGCAGGAAAAAGAAGAATGCATTTTTTTTTTATTTGCTTTGTCAAAAATATTATTACAAAACTTATGGATAATATTTTTTGTTTTTCAACTTTATAAAGGTTTTAATTATCATTATGGATATAATCTAATAGAATACAAACTTATTGAAGCAAAAAAGAAAAAATAACTGTTAATATTATGTTTTTAATAGCAACATTGATGATAAAATTCCATTATGAATAATAGCATATTATTAAGAGGTGATGAAGACTACATACCAAGAGTTCTTTAGCCTTTTGTATAATTTTCTTTTATAAATACAGATAAATGCTGTGTAACACGGCACGTCTGTAGCACGGATTCCTCTAACACAGTTCGGGAATTTGGTAAAACCCCCGTACAACGTGAAATGTAAAAAAGGGTGCGTTCTTTTATACCTCTGCGTAACTCCGCGCGAGCATTCTAATTGTTTTTGTGGCTACTTTGAATGCTCTTTCAACAAATAATCCATTTAATGGACAATTGGGACCCTTCTTTTGCCTCTAAAAGCTCACTTTAGAATTATAGATTCCTCCATCACGATACTATCGATATGCGGGTGCTGCCATCTTTCTTTCACTGTCGTTCCTAATGCCTACAAACAGCAGCGCACTCCCATTGCAGAGCAACTGCTATTAACGAATGCACTATAAACTGTTACCAGTTGATGATGCTCATGCTGAGATCATCATATAGGATGAATAATCCTCTGGTAAAATAGTTACTTAAATAATAAATAAGTATTTTACCTATGAAAAAACGAACAATAAATCCGACTTTTAAATAAGGATTTAACAGCATGTTTTTTAATTTTTGGAACTTAACCCACTTTTCGCACTAGTTCTTTTGTTTCATATAACACGGATTCGCATAACACAGCAATTTTTTGGAACATAACTCCCATGTTATATGGGGGTTATCTCTATTTTTACTTCGAAGATTTCATGAGGGTCAAAAAATAAGCAGTGTGTTTGTTGCTTACTCAATTTAAAAAATTCAAAATGTTTATTTTATTCAAAAAAAACAAGTTTATTTTTTGAATGGTTTGAATGTACAGTACAAGTACCTCTAACCTGAAGATGGATAGCTATTGAGAAGATTTGCAAATGTTTAATAAATTTATTCTTATTTTTTCCCCCATAGAGAAATTTAATGTAAATTATTTGCTTTTAGGATTACTTTATAATCATTCTATGCTTATTAATTAATAGATCAGTTAATTATTTAATACTGTAGTAGCATTGCATTAATTTGGGAAATTTTGGTACAGTTAAAATATTTATCAGATATTTTTTTGTAATTTGTCTTTATTATTAATTTGCTGGATCTAGTTTTTTTCATAAAAAATTCCTGATTTAGTTACGAATTACATTTTTAATATTTTATAAATCAAAATGTTCACAAAATTTATAAGATGTACTTAAAAACTTACGAAACAACAGCAGGAAAAAGTATGCAAGCTTCGTGACGATTTCTAACTCCATTTGTGGGTACCTGGCTGCTACTTGGCAGGATTTCAACGCTGCTAACGCCGCTGGGACTAACCGATTAAGCTCGGTATTATTAGGAGGGGAGATATATTTGGGTCCCCTTTGTAGTGTGCTGTGTACTTCGACGGGCACATTCTCTTCCGTATAATTATAATACGGAGTGGTTGTTACCACTTTTCTTTGTATGCGTGACGAGCTCATTAACCAATGAAGTTTTTTGCTTAATTTCTTTCTTATCACCTGCGTAGAATTAGATGCGATGCTCCGTATTTTTCCTAATTCTATATATAGCGTAGAGGGGTCACACGCTTTACAGAATTGCAGATGCGTTTGATAAGTTTGTAGTTCTGCTTCAGCGAGGCACTTGCGTTTATTCCTGATAAGCTTAGCTAAGAAGGATTTTTCTACCTTAGGGAGCATTCCTCGCAGGCATACCGGGAACGCCTTCCGTTTGAGTTGTATGCTCTTCGGTACTACTTGTTTTTCTCTGCACATCAAAAGAAATTGCAATTGGGCAAGTAACTTTTGCCACAGCTTCACTTTCTTCAGCAGTAAATAGAAAAGCGATTTCGCAGTTTCCATACTTAAGTAAAAATAAATTTAAATAACTCACGCCAATATTTGTCTAGCTTCTGAGTACAAATTCACTGAGTACGGCGTTAATAAACTTCATTTAGTATTCACACAAGTACTTTCGACGTTTGTATAACCGTCGTCATCAGGCGAAAAGAACAAGAGATCACATCCTACTTATTTCCTTGAAAAGGCGCTCGCAAAGTTCTTGCGTGAACTTCTTCCGGGATCGCCATATGTTACCCAGTCGTCTATAGCTGCCAAGTCCACCATTGCTTCCAATGTGAGAGGTACACATGAAGACTGCTACAATTTCTACAAATTGGATGTGGTGTCCTTATATCCTTCTGTGCCAGTTTTCGAAGCCGTCATGCTTGCTAATGCCTTGATCATCAAAAAGGGTTTTAGTGTACAGCAAGTACTAGAAATACGTGATGCGCTGTCTTTCATCACTGAGCACAACTATTTCCTCTTCAACAAGAACATCTACTTGCAGAAACAAGGAGTTCCTATGGGCTCCCCGCTATCTGCAGTCTTGGCCGAGCTCATTATGAGAGAAATCGAGCGTAGAATTTTCAACTCTCCCCTTACCATCAAGTATCCGGCTCTATACTTACGTTATGTTGATGATATCCTAATAGTATGGGAGGATACAGAGGAGGAATTTATCAAGTTTGTGCAGCAACTGTCAAGCATATACCCTACTATCAGTTTCACCTGGGAGAGGGAGAATGAGGATGCAATAGCGTTCCTGGACCTATTTATAAAAAAGTCGGTTGAGGGGCCGCAATTTTCTGTTCATCACAAGTCCGACCTGTTACCGCATATTATCCCGGCAGATGCTTTTCAACCGTCGCGGTACGTTAATGCCGCCATCGCTGCACTTATTAGAAGGGCATTACTACTTCCGTCGACGCAACTAGCAACAAAAATCGAATTAGACATCATCAGAACAGCGGTATCTCTTGCAGGGTTTACGTATGGTAAATATGAACATGTGCTCCGTAAAGTAAAAGAGGCCCTATACCCATGTACCACGTTGTACAGAAAAGAAAAAGCATCCATAATCCAGTCTCCATTGCCGTATCTTGGACCAACTTCTATACGCATCAGCCGCATATTTCGGCGGTATAATTTCATACTACCCATAACCCCCCTACCAAACTTACGCAGATGTATCTGCAACGATCGGGACAGGCTAACCACTTTAGAAAAGTCAGGGGTTTATACGATACACCTAGAAAATCCGGCAACGGGCGAAGTTACAAGATATATAGGAGCAACAACAAGAATGCTCGCCTCCCGCCTTGCTGAGCATCAGGAAGATATAGCTAAAGGAAGATGCTCTACAGAACTCGCTAAAAAAGTTCTCGAGCAAGGATACAACCCGTTATGGCCCAGAACGGCAATAATTAAATGCTGCAACAATCGAAGACTTGTGTTCATCTGGGAAGCGCTTCTCACGGCCACTTCAGAAGCATGCAATGTTCCCACCCTCGATCTACCCGGGGTGTGGATTGCCTTGTATCGGCGCCTAAAAAACGAAATGCGCCCAACATCGTATCGCCAAACGCGGTAGCATCTCCACGCATGCGCCGCTAACATCGTAAAATATAAAGATTCGAAATATCAAAATTATTCGCACGTTCGTAACGAAATTTCCGGACGCTTGTTTGAATTTAAATATTATGTTCTTTTGGAACATCCTGCACGTTCGCTTTCTTAAAAACTTGTTCTTTTCGCCTGATGACGACGGTTATACAAACGTCGAAAGTACTTGTGTGAATACTAAATGAAGTTTATTAACGCCGTACTCAGTGAATTTGTACTCAGAAGCTAGACAAATATTGGCGTGAGTTATTTAAATTTATTTTTACATGTTTACAAAAATGATAATGATAAAAAATAAAGCTTGAAGTTCTAACAAAGAATAGAGATTTAATTGTCCAAATAGTAATGGAAACTTGGTTATCCAAAGTGGTTTTTTTTAAAAAACCACAAGAAAATAAACTGAATGTATAGCATAGTTGCCATAATATGTACCACAGAGTATTATACACAGAGACCAAACTCTTCATGTAGTTAGAGATCACTATGTCATCTGTTGATTATAGTGCCATGAAACTGGATCATATATGTAACAATGTTAGCCTTTAATTAAATTAATTTACCTTCAAATATATTAATTGCATTACAGTACGGGTAGCCCTCGGTTTACGCCGCAGTTCTGTTCCTACAAAAGCTGGCGCAAATCGAATCGGCATAAAATGAACCCATATTTACAGTGAGGTATAGGGTTAGGTTCTACATAAGTGAAAAATAAGCAAATAATTTTGTTTATTAATCTTCTATGCATTTGTAGCTAGAACTATTTTAAGATGACCAAGACAAAACCTTTCTCACTTATTTCTAGCCATTTATAGACGAGTACGAACGTTTTTGGCCTTCTTAATAGGCCTTCAGGTACACTGTGGTCTGTTAGAGCGTTGGTTGGTAGAAATTTAAACGGTGTCAATGTTTACATAGGTATCGTCTTACTAGTGACATCATCGTTGATGATAAGGTATAAACAATACCAAGGACGTTAAAGTTTTTCTTTTGGTAAAAATGAAAGATGTGCGGATAGTTCATGATGGGATAATCGCTAAAGTTGCGAAATAAAACTGGAAAATAACCGCGCAATGTAAAGCAGATGAACTATCATGATAGGGGGTTAATGGGGAGTGATGTCATAGTTGATAACGGAGCATAGACGATGCTGATGTCGTTAAATAACTTATGATATAATAAGAAAAGGTGTGCGAACGACCGTAGATGGGAAAGGTGCTATGCTTGGAAAGCAGAATTGGAAAATAAATGCGACCAAGTCTATAAATGGCTAGAAACAAGTGAGAAAGGTTTTGTCTTGGTCATCTTTGTTTATTAATATAATATAATACAAAATACATAAAATACATTTTAAAAATTAAATTTATATCATAAAATAAAGTGAAATGTTTTTATTAAAAAATTTTAGTTTCAGATCTCTTACATTTTTTGGAAAAAGTATCCATCTTTAATTGTTTACATTTTTGTTTTCTTTCATTAAGAGTTTCAGAATATGGTCAAATGGATGCGATGATGCTCCTTTTTACATTTGCACTTCTCTCCCAATCATTGTCAAACTCACAAAGTTCATCTGTCAAACTTTTCATAGTTGAAAGGATACACTTTAGATTGGCCACTTTCATAATTCTTGGAATTTCTTCTTTGTCATTCTTCTGTAGTTCTATGTTGGGTCCACAGCTCATTCAAATCTAACAGTTTGTGGAATGTTCTCTATTGGTCTAGATCTGACCAATCACAATGAGCCATGATTCTGCCACGACACATGTCATAGTGGACTCATGTCTCACTAGGATTGGTCAAATCTGGACAAAATCTAGTCAAATCTAGCATAGGGAAAATTGGGGAATTACACAGCGAACAGTGACTTGCACAGCGGCGTTATTGTAAATTGGCATAAATTGAACCAGCGTAAACCGAGGGCTACTTGTATTTATTGTTTGTGAAACATTAAACGTAGTGCTTGATTTTTGCACCAAAACACAAAAACAAACTAGTTTCTGAAATATCCTAAATTTTTTGTTTATTAAAAGATCCCTCTGATTCCATCAAATTCAGATAATTGAATTTACACTGTAATTGAAGAAAAAGTTATATAGTTGTCATTTTCTGTTGAATTTTATAACTTTAACTATTTTTTAAAAAAAGGATATGGGATACTTTATCAATTTTTATTAAAATTTTGTAGATACTTCTATACTTTATAGAGGGATGCTGATAGTAGTAGTTTTTTATTTGCATAAATTTTTTTTCCTTTCTGTTATTTCCCAAAATTATAATTATTCATGGATATATTAAATTTATACAGTAGGATCATGATTTTATTCAGAAGCATTTACATAAAAAGATTTTGCATAAATTAAAACCAATTGGTCTGTAGAAATATATAGATATTAAAATTTGTAGTGATATATTCCACAAGCATCAAAATTAACACCAATATGACAGTTTTTCAGCTTATTATTTTATGCAGATAAAATTAAATTAAATCCTCAACAAAAATTTTTTCACTGCATTCTTTATTTCCTGAGTAAGCAGTCAATTTTGAAGATTTTAAAATAATATTTTTTGTTACATTACTTATATTACAACACATTATTAAAATTTTGAAGTAATATAACAGATAAAATATTTTACACATTAGTATATCATTATCTCTTTTATTATTATTGCGCTATAGGTATTCTAAATTTAAATGAACAATAAGTGGAATTTTAATGACATCGGTAAAAATATGCATGGCTTTGTTTACATTCCGAAATGATTTTGACGTGAATTGCATTTTTTGTGTTTCATTTAAATAAATCAAATTAATGAATGACCTTTTTGCAGGAAAAAGAAGAATGCATTTTTTTTAATTTTCTTTATCAAAAATATTATTACAAAACTTTTGAATAATATTTTTTGTTTTTCAACTTTATAAAGGTTTTAATTATCATTAAGGATATAATATAATAGAATACAAACTTATTGAAGCAAAAAAGAAAAAATAACTGTTAATATTATGTTTTTAATAGCAACATTGATGTTAAAATTCCATTTTGAATAATAGCATATTATTAAGAGGTGATGAAGACTACATACCAAGAGTTCTTTANTTGAATGCTCTTTCAACAAATAATTCATTTAATGGTTAAATTTTACAATTGGGACCCTTCTTTTGCCTCTAAAAGCTCATTTTAGAATTATAGATTCCTCCATCACAATACTATCGATTGTGTGGGCACCGCCATCTTTCTTTCACTGACGTTCCTGATGCCTACAAACAGCAGCGCACTCCTGTTGCAGAGCGACCGCTATTAACGAATGTATCCAAAAACTGTTACTGGTTGATGATGCTCATGCTGAGATCATCATATAGGATGAATAATCCTCTGGTAAAATAGTTACTTAAATAAGTATTTTACCTGTGATAAAAACGAATAATAAATCCGATTTTAAATAAGGATTTAACAGCATGTTTTTTTGATTTTTGGAACCTAACCCCCTTTACGCACTAGTTCTTTGTTTCGTATAACACAGATTTGCATAACACTGCAATTTTTTGGAACATAACTCCCGTGTTATACGGGGGTTACCTGTATTTTTACTTCAAAGATTTCGTGAGGGTCAAAAAATAAACAGTGTGTCTGTTGCTTACTCAATTTAAAAAATTCAAAATGTTTATTTTATTCAAAAAAACAAGTTTATTTTTTGAATGGTTTGAATGTACAGTACAAGTACCTCTAACCTGAAGATGGATAGCTATTGAGAAGATTTGCAAATGTTTAATAAATTTATTCTTATTTTTTCCCCCATAGAGAAATTTAATGTAAATTATTTGCTTTTAGGATTACTTTATAATCATTCTATGCTTATTAATTAATAGATCAGTTAATTATTTAATACTGTAGTAGCATTGCATTAATTTGGGAAATTTTGGTACAGTTAAAATATTTATCAGATATTTTTTTGTAATTTGTCTTTATTATTAATTTGCTGGATCTAGTTTTTTTCATAAAAAATTCCTGATTTAGTTATGAATTACATTTTTAATATTTTATAAATCAAAATGTTCACAAAATTTATAAGATGTACTTAAAAACTTACGAAACAACAGCAGGAAAAAGTAATTCTTTTGTTTTGATTTCCTTATGGCTGAATCTCCCTAAATTTTTAAACTGATTAAATTGCAATTTTTGATATATGTATACATTTTAATTTTACGTGATTCTCTTCATTTTTATTTAATTCGCAAAGTTATTTTCTCAATTCACAGTTTACCTTTTTCTTTAAAACATACATATTAAACTCTTCCGATAAAGTATATCTTATATTTAAACTTATTAACTTTGGGAACACAAAGCACTCTTTGAAGATCTCATAGTCACCATCTGTCACTTTTTTTTTATCATTTGTTTGTCTGCTTCTACAAAAAATCAAGATAAAAATTTCACTCAGATTATGAATTTAAAGATATTATTATATATTCCAGTTGCATTAAACAATCTTATTATGTTTTAGGAATTATTATCCTGACAGAAATACAAATATGAAACATTACATGTAAGTAGAAATTTTATAAAACCTATATTTGCATGAAATAGGAAAAAGTTCCAATGGAAATACATTTTATACTTAAAAATCTCGTAAATCTATGTAGTCCATATCCCGATGGCGTTTATACTCAGGAAGAACTTCCAGAAGTAGAAGAGTCATACAGTATGACTTATCGAACGTCCACTTCAACTAACGGTCACGGAGATAACGAATCTCCAGATTGTCAGAATGTAGGAAAAAATGCACATTTGATCAGTCGTACCACATCTCAAACAAAGACACAACAAGTAAATATTCTGTTTTATCATAAGACATTAAAATTTGCCATTATGCCTTTTGGTTTACATTTGGTTTTTCTTTTTTATTGGGTCAATATACTGTTTCTGTATTATATTGTTTACTAATTATGCTGTCCTAATTAAGTTAATAATATTTCATTTACAAATATCTCCTGTATTTCTGATAATTATTTGAAAAAATAAACTTTTTATAATTTATTATTAACTGAATACTAACACGTTTTTTTTTTTTTTACAATTTTATATTTAAAAATCAGTTTTAATTCACAAAACATTATCTAAATAAACCATCATTATAATTTGAATGTAAGAGTACAGTTTTTTAATTGTTTTTAAATATTAGAATATTAATTCCATAATTACAATGCGAAAATAGTAAATGATTTTTAAATTAAAACTGATTTATTTACAAAATAAAATATTCTAATGTAATAATTTGTAACATTTAATCAGAATATTCAGTTTGTTTCGATAAATAATATGTTAAACATTTAATTATATATGTGTAAATTTTTTAATAGGTGAAAACTGTAACAAAAGTAGTGAGTACTCCTTATCAGATACC
>NW_019384413.1:102312-146701 GCF_000671375.1 Centruroides sculpturatus | reverse complement strand
GCGAGCATTCTAATTGTTTTCGTGGCTACTTTGAATGCTCTTTCAACAAATAATCCATTTAATGGTTAAATTTTACAATTGGGACCCTTCTTTTGCCTCTAAAAGCTCACTTTAGAATTATAGATTCCTCCATCACGATACTATCGATATGCGGGTGCTGCCATCTTTCTTTCACTGTCGTTCCTAATGCCTACAAACAGCAGCGCACTCCCATTGCAGAGCAACTGCTATTAACGAATGCACTATAAACTGTTACCAGTTGATGATGCTCATGCTGAGATCATCATATAGGATGAATAATCCTCTGGTAAAATAGTTACTTAAATAATAAATAAGTATTTTACCTATGAAAAAACGAACAATAAATCCGACTTTTAAATAAGGATTTAACAGCATGTTTTTTAATTTTTGGAACTTAACCCACTTTTCGCACTAGTTCTTTTGTTTCATATAACACGGATTCGCATAACACAGCAATTTTTTGGAACATAACTCCCATGTTATATGGGGGTTATCTCTATTTTTACTTCGAAGATTTCATGAGGGTCAAAAAATAAGCAGTGTGTTTGTTGCTTACTCAATTTAAAAAATTCAAAATGTTTATTTTATTCAAAAAAAACAAGTTTATTTTTTGAATGGTTTGAATGTACAGTACAAGTACCTCTAACCTGAAGATGGATAGCTATTGAGAAGATTTGCAAATGTTTAATAAATTTATTCTTATTTTTTCCCCCCATAGAGAAATTTAATGTAAATTATTTGCTTTTAGGATTACTTTATAATCATTCTATGCTTATTAATTAATAGATCAGTTAATTATTTAATACTGTAGTAGCATTGCATTAATTTGGGAAATTTTGGTACAGTTAAAATATTTATCAGATATTTTTTTGTAATTTGTCTTTATTATTAATTTGCTGGATCTACTTTTTTTCATAAAAAATTCCTGATTTAGTTACGAATTACATTTTTAATATTTTATAAATCAAAATGTTCACAAAATTTATAAGATGTACTTAAAAACTTACGAAACAACAGCAGGAAAAAGTAATTCTTTTGTTTTGATTTCCTTATGGCTGAATCTCCCTAAATTTTTAAACTGATTAAATTGCAATTTTTGATATATGTATACATTTTAATTTTACGTGATTCTCTTCATTTTTATTTAATTCGCAAAGTTATTTTCTCAATTCACAGTTTACCTTTTTCTTTAAAACATACATATTAAACTCTTCCGATAAAGTATATCTTATGTTTAAACTTATTAACTTTGGGAACACAAAGCACTCTTTGAAGATCTCATAGTCACCATCTGTCACTTTTTTTTTATCATTTGTTTGTCTGCTTCTACAAAAAATCAAGATAAAAATTTCACTCAGATTATGAATTTAAAGATATTATTATATATTCCAGTTGCATTAAACAATCTTATTATGTTTTAGGAATTATTATCCTGATAGAAATACAAATATGAAACATTACATGTAAGTAGAAATTTTATAAAACCTATATTTGCATGTAATAGGAAAAAGTTCCAATGGAAATACATTTTATACTTAAAAATCTCGTAAATCTATGTAGTCCATATCCCGATGGCGTTTATACTCAGGAAGAACTTCCGGAAGTAGAAGAGTCATACAGTATGACTTATCGAACGTCCACTTCAACTAACGGTCACGGAGATAACGAATCTCCAGATTGTCAGAATGTAGGAAAAAATGCACATTTGATCAGTCGTACCACATCTCAAACAAAGACACAACAAGTAAATATTCTGTTTTATCATAAGACATTAAAATTTGCCATTATGCCTTTTGGTTTACATTTGGTTTTTCTTTTTTATTGGGTCAATATACTTTTTCTGTATTATATTGTTTACTAATTATGCTGTCCTAATTAAGTTAATAATATTTCATTTACAAATATCTCCTGTATTTCTGATAATTATTTGAAAAAATAAACTTTTTATAATTTATTATTAACTGAATACTAACACGTTTTTTTTTTTTTTACAATTTTATATTTAAAAATCAGTTTTAATTCACAAAACATTATCTAAATAAACCATCATTATAATTTGAATGTAAGAGTACAGTTTTTTAATTGTTTTTAAATATTAGAATATTAATTCCATAATTACAATGCGAAAATAGTAAATGATTTTTAAATTAAAACTGATTTTATTTACAAAATAAAATATTCTAATGTAATAATTTGTAACATTTAATCAGAATATTCAGTTTGTTTCGATAAATAATATGTTAAACATTTAATTATATATGTGTAAATTTTTTAATAGGTGAAAACTGTAACAAAAGTAGTGAGTACTCGTAAAGTTCAGCACATAGGACCAGACGGCCAACCAATGGAATATTCTCCGTATGATAATGCTCCGGTGAATTCTGAGGAATATGAAAATTATCCATATTCTACAAGTGACATTCCATCAAATTACGATACTTATGATTCAGGTAGTTTAAAGACTGCTTACTTTTGAGAGTATTAACATTATAAAAAATAATATAATTTTTAATTTATGAATATTTTAAGAAAACTAAATAAGTGAAAAAATATGAAAGTTTTGATGTATAGTTTTTATACAGACAAAAATATTTTGAGCTTTAATGATCTAATAATTTTTACCAGTTGTAATGTACAGTACACGATGGTCTGTAAGTCGTGCATCACAGGATTATTCTCACAGGTCTCGTAGGTGTTCAAATTGACCCCCCTCAATACAGTCTTGTATTCTGGCATGATAAAATGATTTGACATGCCTAAGTGTCTCAGGAGTGATATTATGACATTATCTGGTTATCGCATCCTTTAATTCAGTGAAAGTATGTGGGCAATTTAGGTACACCGCAGATTTTAAACGCCACAGGAAAAAATCAACGAGGGATAAGATCCAGGGAGCAGGGTGGCCATTTCACAGGACCTCTTTGGCCAATCCATCTATTGGGAAACTTCTTGTCAAGGTACTCATGCACTCTCAGAGCAAAATATGCTGGAGTGCTGTCCTGTTGAATGAACATGGTTCAGCATCGTTGTAATGGAACATCCTCCAAGCAGTCCTTCAGGTAGTCATCTAACATCTGTATGTATGTTTCACTGGTGACATTCTCACTAAAGAAATGTAGACGGATTATTTTGTTCTCCCATATTCCAACATGCAGAACAACCCCCAGATGGGAGTTGTTCTGGAGATGTGGCCCTCTTCATTCCATCTAGAATTGCTTTCCAACCAGTAGCACACATTATTATGCCTGTTAACATGGCCACTCAAATGGAATGATGCCTCGTCACTGAAAAACGTTAATGCATTGGCATATGTTTGCATTCATTCACAAAATTCCGTCTGACTATCAGTGTCATCAACATATAGTTCTTGAATCAGCCGAATTTTATATGGGTGAAACCAATGCTGATGCATCATGCACAATACTGATGTTTTGCTTAATCCTGCTTCTTGACTCTTATTTTCTGATTGATTTCTCAGGGCTGCTAAGAATCTTTGTCAAAACTATCATGGACACCATCTTTTCAGTTGCCCAGTTCACATACAATCAGCAACAGTTCCAGTCTCTTTCAAATGGTTGATCAGGCATCCAACAGTAGTGTGATTTACATGGATGCTGCCAGTTGAACTCGGTGGCCACAGAGCAGTGTGTTGCACCAGGCACTCCAAACATGAACACTAGCTGTATTCATTTCTTCAATGTTAATTTGTCACCCGTCATTCAATATGAAACAAAAAAAAGCAACTTAAGTATAGTTAAAAGTTAAACCCCTATGGTGCATGACTTAAGGACCACCCTGTATGGAATTATTCAAAAAGAACTCCCTGGTTTCAAAAAATTATTCTGTTTATTGAAAACTAATACTAACAAACAGTATGAGGTTATAAGATACATTTCTAGAAAAACTCAGTCTTTTACTTTCCTGGCTGTTATATGTAACAGAGGAAAGGTATGGCGATCTGGCAAAAACGACCACCCCAGATTTTTATATTTTTGGACTTAGGACACCTTGAAACATTGAGAAATGCAGAAAAATTTGAAGGTAATTTCTGTATGTATTGATGCTTGTGTGTAGGGGCACGATTTTGTTCATTCTTTGAAGCTTAACTTCTGTGCTTTTTGCCGAAAATTTCTGAAATTTTTCAGGAAGGTTTGTTTATTAGGGAAATTGATGCTTTTAAATTTTGGTGGTTAAAGGTCAGAGGGATAGGGAGATAATTGGGATCATGTATATCTCCAGTAGGGTTGGACTTAATGATGATTTTATTTGTTATTAGCATTTACAATTTCTTATAAAACTCATCCCTACTCCAAAATTAAGCTTTTTTTGCCATTTTATAATAGTTAAAAATATAAAAAGGTTTTAATAAAATATGAGAACAGACGGTGCTACCAAAATTTTAAATGCTACTGGGAAAATTGAGCAACTCATTGCTGGTTTATTTTGAGACAGATATTCTGTATGTGGCTTCCTTGCCTCACATGACAGATATTGATGCAATATTCTAATTCACTCCAAATACAGCACAGCAGTTCTGAGTCAATGGTGGCAGTTGCAGTGTTAATTCTTTTCTCTGTTAGTGGCTCTTTCTGAAATTTCATCTTTCAATAATCATCATATACTTGTAACCAGGGCTGTGGAGTAGGAGTCGGGAGGAATTTCTGGCCAGAGGAGTTGGAGTTGGAAAAAATGTGTCGACTCCTATTCTGGCATTTTTAAATTTAATTTAGTTTTTAAGTTTAAATGAAGGAAAATTTATTTTATATTTAATAATTTTTTAAAAATATTTTTGTATTTTGTTATAATTCATTTATTTTAAATACAAAATGCATCAATTTAATTTATTAAATATGTAGTATTCTTTGTAGTATTTGTGTTTAGTAGTTAAATTATTTTGACCCAATTGAATTTGAATATTTTTGAATCAATCCTTTATTATCCCTGCTCTAAATAAGTTCTCTATTTTTCTGAATGAGCCATACTAATGATCAGAGTATATATTTTTCTTTTCTGAACAAAGGGCTGAAGTAGCTAGATCACACACTTTTTAGTTGGACTAACTTTTCTGGAATGGTGAAATTGAAATGCAAAAGCTGTAAATAAAGATATGTAGATGTAGAATTTTATTGCTCCCCTTTTTCCTCTTATTAAATATTTGTTAATAATTAATTTTTTATACAAATAAATATTAATGTAAGTTAAATATTAAAAATACTAACTATAAAATTATTTGGGTAAATGCCCGGGGCTTCTTTTAGAGTTCAGAGTAGGGTAAGAGTAGTGCTATGAGCACCTCTGCCCCTCATAAAATGACTTGATATTTAATTTTGCCGGAGTCGGAGTTGATGTACTAAAATTATCAGGAGTCGGAGTAGAGTGTTTTTTTACCGACTCCACAGCCCTGCTTGTAACAGACTTTATTTTGTGGAATTGCAGGACACAAAATGTCTTCTCTCTAGATGCTATCATTTTGAATTGCATGTTCCTAGTGACAAAGTGTGAAATCAGCATTGTGCAGGATTATTTGCATAAAAATTTGTGGTTGCAAGACACAGATGTACTGTACATCCATATAGTGATGATACAAGGTGCAGTCAAAAAGTTCCAGGACTGGTGATGTGGTGCCACGATCAACCACATGCTGAATTTGTGTAAACTAGAATATGTAATAGAGATCATTATTTAGCTTCCCACAAAATTTCATGCCATTATCATATATAGTTTTTGTTTCTTGCTATTTAGGTTAGATCCATGTTCTTGTCAGTTTGTGATTTTTGTTGCTTTGTAAAATGAATTTTTTTAAGGAACATTTGTGTGTGAAATTTTGTCAAACTTGGAAAAGCTGCAACAGAAAAGAAAGTGATTTAAAGCTACACACTTACCAATGCTGAATATTATAGAGCTAGAAACAGCTATGATATTAATAATTTATAAGACAATTTGGCACTAGAGTTAGGCATTAGGCACCATCTCTTAATAATTTAATAATTATAATTTTAATTAAATGATTTAAATAATTTAGAACTACTCGAAGAGTTGCTAATTACGCTACCTGGACCTCAAGTCCGATTTCTTCTTCCAGGATATAGAAGTTTACGTTATAACCATTGACGGTTACTACAATGCCAGTTGGGGATGCATTCAGCACCCACATCCGGTAAACATCTCCAAGGCACTCAATCAGCCACCGCAAACCCCAGCAAGGCGTATATAAATACTCAGCATCCGTTTATAGCCCGATTTAATATTCGGCATTGGTTGGTGTATAGATTTAAAATATATCTGGTTTAGTGATGATGTTTGTGTATGAAAGTGATTAAGGAAACGAAACATGGATTTACAGTTATGACCAAGACCAAAAAACAATTAACTCGGTGGAAAAATCATGATTTACCTAAACAAAATAAAGCACACCAATTGAGGTGCAATCTCAAGAGCATGCTCGTTGTATTTTTGATAGGGAGGAAATTATTGTTTGGGAATTTGTTCCACGGCTAAACTGTGAATCAAAAGTTTTATATGGATGTTATGAAGTACCTGCATGAAAATGACAAAAATGACCAGATCTTTGGAAAGCCCAGAACTGGTTGTTGCATCATGGCAATGTCTCTGCTCACAGCTATCTCTATTCATTTTTCTTGAAAAATAATAAGGGCTGTAGTTCTCCAACCTCCTTATTCACCAGACTTGAAACTGTGAAACTTTTCTCTATTTCTATGGCTGAAAAAAGTGCTGAAAGGAAGTGATTTGAGAGCATTGATGACATTTGAACACAATCGCAGCAAATGCTTAACAGTGCCATTAAAAAAAAGTTCCAGGAATGTTTTAAAAACTTGGAGAAGTGCTGGAATCTTTGTATAGCTGCAGAAGGAACTTATTTTGAAGATGAAAACTCTCAATAAATTAACATTTATGTCACATTTTTTTTTTATGGAATTAGTCCCAAATCAGAACCAGTTTTTATGGAACTTTTGTATGTTCCATACATTCTCCAAAATAAAATTATGAAACCAGGGACTTCTTTTGAATAATCTTGTATTTGCAATATGTTCAATAATGTTGAACAATCTTGGATTTGCAATACTTCATTCAAGAAAATTATACATATATTGAATTCCTTTAGTATTATTACCCTTCACTAGTATTGTAAATACTTCTGTGGTTTGTTGCCTACATAAATAATTGAAATAGATGCTAAATTTCAGTTTGAGATTAATGAAAATAAAGATGTAACTTCCCCCCTTCCAGTTTACAAACCTCTTGAAATTTATCCACAGACCCTTGAACCTCAAGTTAGAATTTAAAATACACCAGAAATTCTTATCTATTTATAACAGTTTATTAAGAGGAACCAAATATACAAATAAGTTTTGTTTAACTTTTTTGGATCAATTTTTAACAACTTTTTGTTTAATTGAACTCATTTTTTGCCTATGAAGAAATTGTATCTTTCTATAAAATTTAACGATTGTATTTTTAGACTAATTTGTAGTTCCAGTGAGGAAATAGCCTTTTTTTGGAAGAAAGTTATATATCTAAAATGATATTTTTCTTTGTAGGAAATCAAATATCTTATTTATGAAACATCATTTTACAAAGGAAATGTATCATTTAACTTAAGTAGATAAGCATTTAGAGTATGAAATTGTGTTGAAAATGATTTTTAATGAGAAAATCTCATAATAGTATTAAAGACCACATTAATTATATTTAATATAGCATTAATTATTATACATTCAAAAAAATGGAAGGAATGGTTTTAACAAATTCTTAAGAATATATCAATTAAAAAAATTAATAATGCAGAAAACCAATTGGAACATTTATTTAAAGATTAGTAATATTTGATCTTTTATTGTTGATTCTCTCTTGATTCAAAAAATAAAAGGTATCCTCCAGAAATATGGTTTTATAAATAATTCGTGGGTGTCTGTTTGAAAAATAATTTAAAATGTATATGCAGGTTTTGTGGCGATTTATTTATTTTTTATTATTTTTTCATAATTATGAGTTAAAGTTGATTTACACTATATGACTGGCAGTGGCTGGCAGACCCACCAGATTGACAATTATCTATTCCATGTGTTTGCAAGAAATGGCATTAAGTATTTCACTACACTATCCACAACCCTGACCTAATTTTGATGGATTAAGATTTAATTTTTTAATAAATGCTCACAATTAAGATACAGATTAATCTTCAATTTACAAAATACAAGAATTAAATTATTATACAATGTATTTATGTAAAAAAAAAGCTTCAACTAGTGCCAATATAACAATGATATTATCAATCGTACAGGTTTAATATTTTTTTTAATTAAAAAATATATTAAACTTTTATGAAAGTTTTCAATTCTACTTTAAAAAATATATACACTTTGTCAATTATTGTAATTATTAGTTAGTGTTAGTATGACACTACCAGTCCTACCTTTAGAAAAAAAATTACTTTATATTAATTGTTAATAGCTAATGAAATTATAATCCAAATAATACAGAAATTAATTTGAATATTATTATAGAATATTGAGCTAGATTGTTTATGTATATCTGTAATTTTGTTAACAGAAATGAAACAAATAATATTTTAATGTTTAACATGGCAACTTCTAAACTCATATCAGTAAATTGTCTTGCTTATCAGCTGGGTGAATATCTAGTTTTTACATTGTAGTAATTGTGTTGCTTTCAACAGCCAACCTGGGGGCATGAGATATACACTAGGGTGGATTATACAAGATGTTATTTTCATTCTTGCAATTTTCTATGCACCATACTATATATACCACCACATGTATACTATATACCACCACATGTTAACTGCATGACATTGAAGTACATTCATACAGTCAAAATATTTTCTGTGAAATGTGATAAGTAAAATGTACAAATTACTAATGAGAAAATTAAAGTTATCACCATCAATATCTGAAATACAAAAAAGCTTGGAGTAAAAAATAGGTTCAGGTGCAAACAAAATCTGTAACTGCTTTACGTAAATATTTTTTATGTTGTTTGATATTGAAAAATGAATTTAATAAAGCACAAAAAATTTTGATGTAACATTTTTATACAAAATTCTGTTATTTTGCATTTTATCATACTGTATTAAATTTATGAAAATATAAGAAATATTTAATTTTATCTTTTTTGATGAAATAAAATTTGTATCTAAAAATTATAAAAACTTTATAGTAAATGCTAGATTACTTCACCACACATATTTATAATCTCAGTTGAAAATAGAGTACAGTCGACCCCCCTATAATTACAGTCCCTATAATTACGATTCCTATAAAACTACGAAAAAATATACGTATTTTGGAAATGTTGAGTCGGATTAGTGTAGAATCGATTAATTTTATGGAAGAAAACCTTTCAATCAGCCGTAGTCCGTAAACTTGACACGTGTCGGGCTGTGGATTCCTAATAAATTGGAATGTATCTATATCTTATAGGGGGGTCGACTGTAAAGTCTGTTTAATGTGAAAATTGTTATTAATTTCCTAATATTTAAAAGATTTTGCATGTTCTACAATGTGTAACTTAAAATACACTTATAAAACTTAATCAGAATTTTGGTTATAATTATTATAATCTTTTATATTCAGGTTAATAGGCATTTTTAAGCAATATTTTCATGATATCAACATCAGTGTGGTTGATACGATTATCATCAGTCTTAAAGAGTGCCAGTTATTTTAATCATTATTTGCTCCAGTACAGTAGTTTAAATTATTAGAATTTGTTCGGTTATACACTTGATGAAATACTGTTAATTAATATTCATTTTATACATGTTTTGTTTTAATGCGTCCTTTTAACGTCAATCAATAGAACCAGAATTTCCACTAATAGTAGTTTTATTTACTTATCCTGCTTATTGTTATCAATTGATTTTTACTTTTAGTATAGGTGATTTCTAAAATGATTGCAATAAACCAATAATATTGTAGTTGATTGATAGAAATTTTATTGTATTGATATAAAAAAAACTATTAATATTATATATAATATTATAATATTTATTGATTATTCTCATATTTTCTAAAAATCACTTATTAATTCTCCTCATGCTATCTGTTGTATTTATAAACAAACCAGTTTAGATCTTTTTTTTTATACTGCACTATCGTATCTGGAACAATCAATATGGTACTTTTAATTTCCCGGCTGTTATAACAGAGGGAAAGTATGGCGATCTGGCAAAAGATGACCCATCAGATTTTTACATTTTTGGGCTCTGGACACCTTGAAATTTTGAGAAATGCAAAAAAAATTCTGGGGTAATTTCTGTATGTATGGATGTTAGTGTGTGTGTAGGGGGCATGCTTTTGTTCGTCCTGTTTAAAGCTTAATAACTCCTGTGCTGTTTGTCAAAAATTTCTGAAATTTTGCAGGAAGGTTTGTTTATTATAGAGGGATTGATGCTTTTAAATTTTGGTGGTTAAAGTTCGAGAGGAGGGAGATAATGAAGATTCCAGTAGGGTCGGACTTAATGAGGATTTTATTCGTTATTAGCATTTACAATTTTTTTATAAAACTCGTCTCTACTCTCAAAATTAAGCTTTTTGCCATTTTATAATAGTTAAAAATATAAAAAGTTGTTTTAATAAAATATAACAACAGATGGTGCCACCAAAATTTTAAATGTTGCTGGGAAAATTGAGCAACCCATTTCTGGTTTATTTATTTATATCTGGCTTTATAGCTTAAGTGGATTATAATTTAATTGCCAACTACTTGTTACTAGTTTTATAAATTATATTGTGCCAATTTTTATAAAATTGGCATACTAATAGTTCGTCGCAAATGAAATTGCCATTTTTTAAAATTTAAGATTATCGTCTATATAGTTTAACGTTTACCGTGTGAATGGAATTGTATGAGTGCAACTGGAAGAGTACACATATATTGATAATATATTAATTAAAAATATAATGTCATTTATATCATGAATTCCATATGTTTAAGATCAGTTTTTCTGATGGCATGGAAAGAAAAGAAACAAGAATAATTTTCTTGTATGAGTAGAAGCTAGGGCATAATGGAGACAAGGAAACCCAAAATATCAATAAAGCTTTTGGTGAAGGTTTTATGAGTGAGCATACCAATCACTGGTTTGACAAATTTCATTTCAAAAATACAAATCTCAAAAATTTGCTTTGCGAACACACATTATCTGTCATCGACAATGATATTTTGAAGAGCATCGTTGAGTCAGAACCTTGTCTGTAAGGGAGATTGAAGAAAAGTTGAATGTGCATTATTCAACCATTTCTTAGCAAGTAAACATGTTAGGAAAATTGAGACAAATGGATACCACATAAACTCAGTGAGAGACATTTCGAGGTCAGCAGTTCAATTATTTATCACAAAAACCAAAGTATTTGAATGAAATTCTTCCTCATCCACCTTATTCTCTAGACCTTTTGCTGATAGACTATCACTTTTTTTATGCTTTTTGGCAGGGAAAGTCTTCAGGGAAGAGGACACAATAAAAAGTCTCTTTAATGACTTTTTGTCTTCTCTTTCTCGTGATTTCTATCAAATTAGCATTAACGCACTTCTGTTGCATTGGGAGAAGTGTATTAATGTTGATGGAGACTATTTTAGTTGACTATATAAGTTTTAAATTAAATTAATAAATGTTCAAAATCAGAAATAAAAATTGGCCATTTCATTTGCAACAACGTAATATTTGTTAAAAGTTTCTATTTTTACCTATGTATATATATATATATATATATGAATTGAGAGATAATTTTTATTGTAATTAATTATTAAGGTCGACCACCAAGCCCAGCAGGACAAGTACCACCTCAGAATTATCACCCTGATTATGGTAATTATGGTAGAATATCATCTCCACCAGTTGAAAAAAATTGCGAAATGTATCATTCTCAAAGTGGTCAAAATTATGCTGAATATGGGTATCAGAGATGTCCTCCTCCGTCCTTAGAACATGGGTCTGCACATAGAGCAATGCCTCAAGTTCCCAGAATTGGCATCGATTATACACAGCATCCATGTAGTTATGAAGAATTGGATTCTCTTTCACCAAATGCAGCTGATTATCAAGGTAGATATAAGAATGATCAATTTGGTAAGCTTACTATATTCATATTTCATATAGAGTTAACAATTTTATTGTTTTAGATTTGTTTTTTTTTTATGTATAATTGATTATCTGATATAGTAAATAGGATTATTCATTTCATTTAAGAAGTCTGCTGGAACTTACATAAAAAGTAATAATATCTATTAAGTACATTTTTGAGCTTTCAGATTTTTCTGATAAAATATTTCCTAAATTACGAAATTGTCAAAGTTTCCTTCTTGACATCTTACAGTAGTCAGAGTATAAATTAATTAATTATCTGTCTGTTTTTAAAGATGTTTATTATTATTAATTCGTTCTGTATTATTTTAAATTAATGTTTTTCTTTTGTATTGATTATTTCTTAATTAAAATATTTAGTATATAGATTAAATAACTGTATATATTGATAATATATTGGGTTGGCTAATAAGTTTGTGCGGTTTTTGCTGATAAATAGATAGACGCTTTGAAATGCAATTACTAGTAGTTTAACTTTGAAAACACATTTGTTTGATAAGTGACATTTCACTAACACTTGTCAAAAATAGAGCTTGACAATTAGTTTTGTCAGTATTTGAAAGATGAGTGAACAAAATGCGCATTATCGACATTATGCTTTTTATTTTAAAAAAGTCAAAAATGCAGTGCAGACCTGTAAAAAAAAGACATGTGATGTATATGATAAGAATGCCATGAAAAAATGCATGTGCACCAGAAGTGGTTTGCAACATTTTGTTCTGGAGATTTTTCCATTGAGTGCATTTGTCCACACCATGATCAGATTGGCCATTTGAGATTGACGGCAATCAAATAAATGAATTAGTTGACTGTAATCCAAGCCGTACAATGCAGGAAATTACAGATATCCTTAAAATATTGAAATCGAGCATGAAAAATCATCTGCATCAACTTGGATACATCAGCAACCAAACTTGATGTTTGGGTTTCATATGAACTTAGTGAAGCCAATTGCATCACTCATATTTTCCATCAGAAATGAGTCACTTTCCTCACGTTTTTGAGAGAATTTCAGAAGTGAATGGTGACAGAGGATGAAAAGTGGATTGTTTATGTCAACATCAATCGCGAAAGATTGTGGAGGAAGCACGGCAAACTGCTGCAAACCACTTCAAAAGCTGGACTTCATCCAAGCAAAGTCAAGCTCTCGATTTGGTGAGTGTTTTGTTTTATGAACTGTTTCCGAAGAACAAAATGATCAATTCTGACATATACTGTGACCAGCTGGATAAATGAAATTCAGCAATTCTGGATGCTTTTCCTGAATTGATAAATCGTCTTCCACCACAATAACACCCAGCAACATGCATCATTACAAACCTGACAAAAAGTGTTGGAGCTTGGCTGGGATGTTGTACTTCATCCTCCATATTCATCTGACTTTGCTCCTTCTGATTACCACTTGTTTCACTTCCTTCAAAATTCTTTAAATGAACAGTACTTTTGTTTCTGTTTGTGACATAAAATGGCACTTGGAACAGTTTTTCTTAAACACATATTATGAAATTCCCCTAAAGATGGCAAAAGGTATTTGATAAAAACAGTGGATATATTATTGAATAAAATTTTTATTTTCTACAAAAAAATTATCTTTTTATTTTCACCTAAAAATAAACAGACTTATTGGCCAACCCAATATAAAAATCTTGTTCATTACAAAGAATTGTTTTAATTTCAAAAAATATGGAGAATGATACAAAGTGATGCAAAATATCAAATAGATTTGTTAGTAAAAATAAAAGAATTTTAAGCTCAGCAAAAATTAAGTGTTGGTGAAATTGGTGTGATTTTATTTGCTGAGAAAGCGGTGGATAAATTGCCAAAAACAGTTGGTGCCACTATTCGTGACAATTTTTATTTTAGTGAATGTTGATATTAAAGTTTATTTTAATGATTTTGTTGTCTGTATGAGTTATATATATATAATCAGTAATGATTAACTTTTGATATTGAAGAAGAAAGAATTTTTATGTATGAGATAAAAAGACATCATCACTCTAACGGTCAAGGGGTGACAACGCTTAGTCAGCACCTGAAGGAGACCTCGGCGGAGGTCAAACGTTAGTGGATAGTGTAACGAACACAACACTGATAGATAAAGGTTTTTTGTGGACAGAGAGAGAAATTATTTTACAAATAAATAATGAACACTGATTGGCCAAATAGTCATGGGGAAAGATGTCAGCCTACTAAACTGAATTTGAAGACTAATGCAGACCACCATATTTTTTTTATCACAGGTAATACAGATTTGTCCTTTGTTCTCCATTCTTTATTCATGTTGCCAATTCTTTTGCTAGTCAATCCCATGACATAATAAGCATAATTGTGGCTGGCCATTATGAAGGTCATTAAAAAATATTAAGGTTATAAACTAATCAATTAATCATTCAGTTTATGTTGTTCATGAACACTTCAAAGTAGCTTCTTTAGAGAATAATGATAAGTTTATGTATTCATTTCTGTCTTGTACTGCCTAACTTGCGCACATGCACGCGTGTGTATGTGGATGAGAGAGTGAGCATTATTTTTAAATGTTTTCGTCTTAGAATGTTGGTCATCAATCAAATTAATTGCTATTAAACAAATTGGTGTTTGTCAAATGAATGATGATTATAATCAAAAAACTAAAATTTCAAAATAAAATTTGTAGTTGAAGATAGAAATATGTAATATTGTTTGTAAAATATGTCATATTGCTTAAATAAATCAATTTATTCAAAATAGATTGAAAACATAATTAAAATAAATTCTAAATAATAATAATAAACTCTCCCATGGTCATAGTGGGAGAGCCCAGTAATTTTACTGATCCACGGGGCAATGAGGCTGGAGCACAAGTTCCTGGTAGGGACACCCATGCCAGTAAGGTCTATGGGGAGAAATGAAGCTAAGAGTGACCCTCATTCTGTGGAGATATTTATCATGATAGTAACCAGATCAAAGTGTGATACCAGCTCGGATGTCACCCAGGTTAACAAGGTCCACGTTTGTGAGTTAGGCAGATGCTTGGATTTCATTAGTTCAGAATACAAAGCTATGCAAATCTTGGCAACACATTACAATGAAGTTCATTCAGAAAGGATTTTAGGAGAATTTTCTGGAATTTCTTGTAGTTTTTCTTATGTCACACATCTTCCATATAAAAGGTAAGTCACTTTTAGCTGTTCATAGTCTGTGAAAAATTGCACTGGAACCAATTGGGAAAATTATTATCCAAAAGTATAAAGGAGCCTCTCAATGCTGTATCGTGCACGATGTACAGATATCTCACTTTACAGTTCAGGGAACCATAAAATGCCTTTGAGAAAGAAGACATACTCATCCAGGAAAAGCTTTACAAAGAAAACTACCTTTCATTTCCAGATAACTATGGTCCTTTCAATGCTATATTTTCCAAAATGGGCAAGTTTCCATAGCAGATTTGACAAAGTGGGCAAGGAAATACTCTTAATATCACATTATCTGAATGCACAGTGTGAAGATATATCCAATGATGCAAATATGGCTTTACAAATCCAAGGGAAAACCTCTCGCAAATGAATCCTTTAAGCACAGATATTTAACTTGGGCCAAAACTCGTCTGGAGTGGGCAAATGCTGATTGGAAGAAAACACTATGGTTGGATGAGAGAAAATCATTCATACTAAAGATGAAGCTAAAAATCTAGCATGTTATTCAAGATGAGTCCAGAAGCCTGTCTTTAATGGTTTGGGGATGCATGAGTGCAGAGAAATTTGGAGATTTGCATTTCTGCAATGCTGCTGTGAACTCTTAAGCCTAAATTCTAATCCTTCAGCAACATCTATGCAAATTAAAATGTAAACTTTTCCAAAGATTAGTCTGTATTTTCCAGCACAACAAAACCTGTCTGCACAATGCTACAAAAACCAAAGCCTGGCTGCAGTCTAATAATATACGTGTATTCCTCTGGCCAGCATCAAGCTCAGACCTATTTCCGAAAGAAAACGTATGGAGATTTTTGAAAAGAAAGATGGCTCAATGCAGTCCTTGCATGTTAGAACAATTACATATGTATTTAAGCAAAGAATGGGAAAAAAATCCCCACTCAGTTGCTGCACAAGTTTGTATCTTCCATGACTCAATGCTTTACAACTCTTATAAAACAAAAAGGCAATGCTATTCCATGGTGATTACAGAATTTTAACACATTGAATGAACTTCAAAGGCATCTGTTGCAAAGGCTCTGTAGATTATAAATTATATATTTTTATAGCAACATATTTTCTCAAAATTCTGAGCTTTTGATATGTTTGTATGGTCACTTGTCTTTATAATAAATTACTTTTTGTTACAAAAATAAACATCTGTGCATTGTACTATGAATTATTTTTAAGTTTTTATTGGTGAATGTAATTCATTGCAAGCAGGTTTGTATTTCCCCCATTCAAGCATTAATGAGCCAGATAGTCAGTGGTTGAGGTGTACTGTACTACATGCCTGCCAAAGACCTGGATTAAAGTTCAGGATGCTTAGTCTTGAGGTACACGAAAGTAACATGAACACGTTGAGTGTCATTTGATCAAGCTTGTTCAGAGAATGGTCTCACTGAGTCTGTGCTGTGTAAAATTCAAAATATGTTCATGTTGCTACTCATTTAATTCAAAATGAGATAGATCAGATCTTTAGAAATATTTCATGGGTCTATGAAAAATTCATATAGGTATGTGTCAAATCCATCTTCATCATCCAGATGCCCCATTTGTGTGTCTAGTTAAACTCAAGTCAGTCTGTTTAAAAGGTCCTCTATCATACGTGTATAGAGGGTTAAAGAATGGGGAATAAATATCAGTTGAAAAATTAATTATTTTTTTTTTCGTTTTTATTTTTGATTTATGTTGTTTACTCTTAGAGTTTCTTCAATACAGAACTATTTTTTTCAGGATACAATCCATATGAAACTAGTCCATTACCACAGAGTTACTTGGATCACAGACCAAGCTATGATGACCATCCTTCCAATCATCATCCCAACACACATCCAGCTGCTACTTATGCATCACCCTCAAAAGAGTTCGAAGGTGAAATGCTTCCTTGTGATGGACACATTAATCAACCTCACAACACAACTATTGATGAAAATGGAAGAGGTAATTTGTGTAACAGTTTATTTATATTTATATATTATTGAGTTTATCTAAGACATTATCCATGCACACTTTTCCTCTTTAAACTCCTAACACTTTCATTTTCTTCTTGCACTGTGAGCACTAAGAGGGTCTTTTTCTCAGATCCATTATGTGTTTGGCCAGGCCCACAGTGGGATGTCCAGGGGATGCAAGATGGAGCCTAATGTATCTGGGACAAACAGTCCATAGAAAATTTCTGGGGTTCTTGGCCCAGATTTGATCCCAAGTCCTCTAGAGCAGTAGCTGATGCTTTGTCATTTCAGTTATCTGCTACCCTACTCAACATTAATATGGCATGGATTAGGTGCCAGACCACCACTCTAAAGCAAATTTTACATCAAAATGAATCGCATCTTTTTTTCACTTGTCAGAGTTTTATATTGTCAGCATATATAAAATATATGCTAACAATATAAAACTCTTACGAAATGCAAAAGTAAAAATAAAAAAAAAAAAGGCTGCTTTGCTAATATAATTGAAAGGCACTGTATTAGCAAAGCACCTTAAATAGTTTATTAAACTGAACAGGTGTCCTTTGCTTTATTTACATCAGAAATTGAAATATAAATTTATTACTTATTATATCATTTTTCTTTCTCAGTAACTTTGTGTTTTGAGAAAACCAATATTAATTTAACCATTTTAAAATGTCTCAAACAATTATTATTATTTCTGACTGATATTTCTCTATTGTATTCAACTGTTTGCTACTACTTAACAAGAAAAAATCCAGCAACAAGTTGCATAACTTTCCCGGCTATTATGAGCTCTTGTTTAGAAAACTTTTATAATTTAATTACTGTATAACTTAATAAATTTGTGTGGCACCATCTGTTATGAGATTTTGTTAAAAATATAAAAAGTTTTTTTATAATTACTAAAAATGACAAAAAGAGGGTAGGGATGAGTTTTATAATAAAAAAAAAAAAAAAAAAATAGTATAAATGTTAATGACGGTTAAAAGTCGTCATTAAGTCTGACTGTACTGGAGACAGACACAACTCTCTTTATCTCCCCGCCTCCTTGACTTTTAATTACCAAAATTTAATAGCATCAATGTCCCTCATATACAAGCCACCATGCCAAATTTTGTTATTTAATCTTTACTCCATTCTGAGTTGTTATTAAGCAAAGTGGATGACAACACATGCACACACACCTACAGAATTTTTTTTCCTTTTTCTGGATTCAGGAGGTCTCAAAACACACAGATTTGAAAAAAAAACTAGGAGGGTCAAATTTGACGTGATTCCAATACTTTTCCTTACGTAATATTTAAATTTAAAAATTTATTCAAAGTGAGTCGGTATATAATTATTTCTCGTACTGAATCGTACAATTTCAATGATAATATATAACAACAAATCTTGTTTTTCTTATTACCTTCTTTAGTATTTGTAATTAGAACTTTAAAATGATGAAATGGTTTTAAATTTTTATATAAAATGCAACAAATAAAATTTATTGTACATATTTTTGTTTTAGAAATGATGTGGAGATATCCGGATCTTCACGAAGTTATAGAATTTTTAAATCATCCAAATAACGTTATAAGAGCAAATGCTGCTGCTTATTTACAACATTTATGTTACATGAATGATTCTACAAAACAAAAAACAAGGTAACTACATAATAACATTTTATGTATTTATTAAGCCATTTTTCTCTCTCTAATGTAAAATTAATTTCTTCATTTTTTTCAAAAGTAAGAATTTTAAGTTCTTAATCTAATTAAAAAATACAAAATTAAACAAGTTTGGAGAAGTCGTCGTATTTATTCAAACATTCTGTTACAATAAAATTTTCATTCATCTGCATGTTAAATCTTATTAAACAAAATATAATGAATCCTATGAATTTGATTTTTCGTTTGATGTGAAATCAATACAATGAAATTAAGATCTTTTTTCAGTTTTGTATGTCATAAATAATACAAATAAGATTTTTCTTATATTTATTTTGATTTAGAGCTTTAGGAGGAATTCCTCCACTGATCGATTTACTAAATCAGGACATTCCGGAAATTCAGAAAAATGCCTGCGGCGCGCTGAGAAATCTTTCGTTTGGACGGCAAAACGACGAAAATAAGGTACACGTTTATATTTACATTTAGATTATTTCGTTGTGGAATTATTTTTGAACTAAATATTTCTAAATTTTTCAAACGTTTTTATTTGATTCCGGTATAATATCAAATGTATACAAAAAGATCTTTAGTATTTATATTTCATTTGTGATTTAAAAATTTTTTGAATCAAAATTCTGTGATATTTTTATTTCAATATTACAAAATTTTGATTCAAAAAATTTTAAATTGTTTTTATTTTCTGTGATTCAAAATTTGAATTACAAAGCACTTTAAGTTTTGATAATCTAATGAAGTCTTAAATGTAAAAAGATTAATTTGAATCTATAAATTTGAACAATGTATATTTATTCTTCACGAAATGTTACGTTGCTATTTAAGAACCAAAATTTTATATATCGTATTTTAATTAATAAAAGTGTTTTTATAAAATCTTTATTATTATAGAGAGCAATCTGTAATTCTGGTGGAATTCCTGCCTTAATCCATTTATTAAGAAAAACACCCGACAGTGAAATTCGCGATTTAGTGACTGGTGTCTTGTGGAATTTATCTTCTTCTGAAGTAAATGTTAAATTAATTCTTCATTATCAAATTTTACAAATTTTATAATTGTCTTTAAAAAATATATATGACTTCTTTTTAGGATTTAAAAAGGATAATTATAGATGATTGTTTGCACGTACTTGTAAATCACATTATTATTCCACACTCGGGATGGGATAAGAACGAAGATCAAAATCGCATGAAGTCTCACGAAATACACTGGTCTACTGTTTTCCGAAATGCCAGTGGTGTAATAAGGTAAATGTCTTTTTATAAAAACTTTTTTTTTTCAAAGTATAAACTTAAATGCGAATATTGTGATTTCAGAAATGTGAGTTCAGCAGGCGAGTATGCTAGGCAGAGACTTAGAGCATGTGAGGGGTTAGTTGATGCACTCCTCCATTTAGTTGGTTCGGCTATTGGAAAAAATGATATAGATAATAAGTGTGTTGAGAACTGTGTTTGCATATTAAGAAATTTATCGTATCGTTGTCAAGAAGTGGAGGATCCAGAATATGAAAAGCATCATTTGACATCCTTGCATTCTAGTCTTCCCATCAAATGTGAGTTATTTTTGTTATAAAATTCTTCATTAAAATTGACAAACGCCAATCTTTTATGAGCGGATTCGTGTTATATTGCACGAAATACAGGTATCCCTCGCGTAACACGGTAGTTACATTTCGAAAAAGTGCAGTGTTAGGCAAATCCATGCTATACAAAACATAGGAATAATGCAAACAATGGCAGAAGTTAGTAACAAAAAAGAATAGTATACTTTTGCTAACAGAAATATGTTTGGAAATAAATTATTGATTGCTTTAATAATCAGTAATTAATTAACAATTGCAATTAAAAGTACTGTATTATGCATTAATATTAATTTTAGTTAAATCAGCATTTTCTTTTTACAAAGTACCGTCGTCATCTCGGCAACATTTTCATATTTTTTATTTTTATCATAAATTTTTATGAACGACAAAATAAAAAGATGCTAGAACAAATTTTCAATTAATAACGAGTTACGTTTGTCCAGTCCAGTAATGAGCAACTTTTTCCTGAATTTGTGTTTGAGTACCACGATACTGCCATATTTCATTTGTCATTTTACAAATGATTGCTTATCTACAGTTAAAAAAAATTTTTAATAGTGCTTAGTAAAGTTTATTTAAACACAAAGATTAATTAATCTATAAAAAGAAAACACAATGGCAGTCTTAAGGGCTAAAGTCTGAAAGCAATGATGACGACACCTAGTTGATAGGAAAATTAGGATGGGAAAGAAAAAATTGCACTACCAGTTTTCATTAAAGTAATCCTGATAAAAAGCACAAAATAATTTGAAAATTTCAACATTCTAGAATCTGTGGGCAAATTTGAGACAACAAGCGTACTTACAGGAATAAAAAAAAAAAAATTTCACAATTTGTAAGTGTAAACTTCATTATTTGACATTAGAGAGGTTGCGGCCGACGTTTTCAACGCGAAAACGTGTACGTCGGATGTTCAGCGCCGCCTTCCTGTAAGCCTAGAAGTTTGACAATGGCGTTTAGAACGTCGAGCATAATTCCACTGATGTTCCAAACACCATTGTCAAACTTCTAGGCTTACAGGAAGGTGGTGCTGAACATCCGACGTACGTGTTTTTGTGTTGAAAATGTCGGCTGCAACCTCTTTATTTTGTACAGAGGATTTCCCAAACTATGTTAGGGCAAAACTGGAAGTCATGTTGTACAGGGATATCCCCAATTTTCAAACCGTGTTAGAGCAAAACTGTGTTGTAGAAGTAACGTGTTGTACGAGGGGTACCATACCTGTACAGTATAAATTTGAAAAAAAAACTTCAAATGTTTTTATTGTCCATCAAAATATTTACTAAATAAGTAATATCCAAAATATAAACTAATATAAAAATTGCAGGTCTATCCCAAAAAATGGAACCAAACCCCAAACAAAAGTTATTTTTTCTGTTACAGAAGCTGAAACTTTTAGATGTCTGATAACTTTAACAGTTTATTTCAGTAACATTTAGTACGTTACTGAAATAAACTATCCAATTTATTAATTATAATTCCAGTTTATTAAGTCTCAAAGTGTGCCTGTTGTCCCAAATTGTGGATTTCACAAACTACATCTGTTTTGAGCAAATATTTCAACTAAAAAGTAATGCTTTCAGCTATTCAAAGAAATGCATATTTTAACTCTTGTTATGAATTGTTAGTTTGTAATATCCTCTTTACTACAATAAGTCTGTCTCTTATCTGGTGATTCTATTTGCAAAATTTCCTCAACATTAACACAAAATAAGAAATTTGTGGAATTTCCTGGAATAAAAAAACAACCGGGATCCTGTTTGAGAAACCCTATTATTAATAGAAAGTGTAATTAACTCATAAATTGTCAGAATACATTTGTATTTATTAATTTTTTAAATGTTTGCTCGTTATGGCATATCACAGATGGTCAATAATCAATACGTAGCTTATTTGTGGCAGGACTCTAAAAATTCTTTACTGGTCAGAACCTGTAATATATGGAATAATTGTGCTTATGCTGTCTTAATTTTTAACCATGCCCAGTAGCTTCAGTTTGCAGGTATGAAGTTTTTCTTCATAAACCCAATTATTAAAGACAAATGAATTGCCGAATTATCGGGCTATAAGCATGATGTTTCTATTAAAGCAGCCGAGGTAGATAAATCAAGAATACCAGAGAGCAAAAGAAGTACTACAATCTCAAACGAACTAGAAATCTTCCAGGCTATGATTGAAAAAAAAATGCATAACATCAGTCTTCTCTTAATGCATTAAAGACGATTCTACCCACATCGACTGAACTGGGAAGGGCATTCTCGGAAGCAGATTTTTCATTACTAAAATAAGAATCAGATTGAGTGATCAGAGTATCAACCATTTTTGCATTTTGTTGTTATTGTATGCAATTTCCAGCAAACTTGAATTACATAAATTTTTTTCTATTTGTGAAAATTTCTATTAAAAGGTAATTCTTAATATATATCTTACACAGCATTATTAATAATGATTTTGGAGATTGCATAACATATTAAAGTAATTTATCGTTTGATTTCAAGATATTTTGTATATCTTAAATATAATTAATTCTATCACGGGGACAAGCAAAAGACCGGGAAATGAGAAACCCTAATTAATAATGCTAATAACCATATACATCCATTTAAATACAATTTCTTTTGTATATAATATATACAGGGTGTCTGACTTATAAATTTTTCTTTTTTTAAACCTCTGACTTACGCATCAACTTCCAGTTTGATATTATGAATTTTATGTTGAAATCTGTTTCCATTGGTGAAAAACGTCAGTACTGTATTCACTAGTGCATATGCAGAATGGCAGACTTGTCACATTTTAGCCATAACAATGTGGATGCCCGAGAAGAAAGTTGGTTGTGTGTTCTTTCGTTGGTGGAATTGAAGCTTGTTTAGCATAAATTCCAGCATCAATTTAATGTTGGATGTCATGATGATGATCCTAGCTATGTTAGCATTATCAATTAGGACAAGCAAGTATGAGAAACTGCCACTTCGGTGCAAATGTGTGGGAAGCACTCAGTTTTCCTTGATAATGTGAAAAGAATTTGCATGATCTTCCAAAGAAATTCAAGGAAGTCAATTTGACATAAAAGTTTGGCATTCGGATTTCCCTGCTCCACAGTCCGTGATGTCGTTCACAAAAGATTGTACCTAAGAGTCTACAAAATTCAAATGCACCAAATTTTTCCAAGAACGGATATAAACAAAAGACATTTGTGGTAAAAATCAAATAGGACAGATTTTTTTCTAGACACAGTAGTATTTCGTGTATCTGGGAAAGCAAACGGGCAAATTATTCACGAGGTTTGTGAAATTGAATGTGCAGTGTATGTAATGTGTAATGTAGGATCTGGTGAAAAGCCCATTCTTTTTGTTCCATTTGGACAGTGACTGCAAAGAGTTCAGTATTTGGACATGCTGAACTCTTTGCTGTATCTCAACTTTATCCTGACATTATTTTTCAACAAGATAAAACCCATCCCCACTTTGTGAAGGAAGCGTTTGATAGACGGGCCGAATCACTTGCTTGGCCTTAGTTATTTACAAAACCCTAGTGGGAAACACAAAGTGTATCACTCATCTGTGCATAACTTGAACAATATTTTTTTTAAAAGCAGAGCATAGTCAAGCCTGGACAAGGATTGCAAACAGTGACCCATGTGATGATTTCAAAGTATTTGCATATGTAATGTGAAATCAGGGTTCTAAAACTGCCATGAAAAGTCTTAAAGGCACAAATTATGAACCTCAGATAAAAAAGTTATCATCAAATTTCCCATTAAACATAACATTCTGTTATAGTCACATTATTATTTTCCTTTTGCTTCTATAGATTTATTATTGTTGTAGATTAAAATTTGTATTTTTGTTTACTCAAATGAAATATTTGACCCACAATTTGTAGTTACTAAATTTTGAATTCAGTTTTTACCCACCATTGGCCTAGGACCTGTATCCAAAAGGAGCCCATAAACTGATTTGTAAACTATTGCTTCTTTATGGTTGAATGAACAAATATTCTCAAAACCAATGCACTTTCGGATTTTCATTTATTATGAACATCTGCAGAGTATAGATAGTTTTCCAACTGATCTGATCCCGGCTTCTATTGGTGTCGACAGAATCTAGTATCGTATCGTATATCTCTAAATTTAGTTGTGTTACTACATTTCATTCATATATCATGAGAGTAAAACTGTGGCTGTAAGCAATGTATTATTCCAATTTATTAAATTAGGTATTGTGTCAAATTACTACTGCTTGCTGCTTAGCTGCATATTAGACAATATGGTAGGATTCTTTATAAAAATTGTATAAGTTTGCTATAGTTTACCATGTACAAGTTTTTCTACTTATGTTTTTTTGTAAATAAATGCATATATTTCTTTAATGACCATAATTACAAAACTTAAATATTTCATCTATAATTTTTAGCTGTCGGAGATAATTTAGGATGTTTTGGTGCTAACAAGAAGAAAAAAGAAATCGCGAACGTAGATAAGAGGAAAACTAATTCCAGAAATGCAACAAATTTATCGCCTACTTCCGAGCCGGTCAGAGGAATGGAACGTCTCTGGCAACCGGAAGTAGTTCAGATCTATTTGGCGCTTTTATCAGACTGCTCCAATCAAGCCACGTTAGAGGCGGCAGCAGGATCGATTCAAAACTTGGCAGCGTGTTATTGGCAGGTTAGCTAATAATTACCAATTGTAAGTTTTTATAGTTAAAGTATTTTAGAACAAATTTTTGTTTTTTCTAGCCTAGTATCGACATCAGAGCAACGGTTAGAAAAGAGAAAGGTCTTCCAATCCTTATAGAGTTATTAAAAATGGATGAAGACAGAGTCGTCTGTGCCGTTGCTACAGCTCTGCGAAATCTTGCAATGGATCAAAGAAACAAGGAATTAATAGGTACATATTGTCATATATGTAGCATAATGCCATAATCATACATAGTGATATATTGTTCCTTTACAAAAATTTATGCAGGCAAGCATGCAATGAGAGATCTCATTCAAAAATTACCAAGCAGTGCATCTCAGCAAATTGCATCGGACGATACAATTGCAGCAATCTTAGCAACATTAAACGAAGTAATTGTCAGAAATAGTGACTTCGCTTACACTTTACTGGAAGCGGGAGGAGTCGAAAGATTAATGTATATAATGAATCAAAAAGGCAGATTTTCCTCGAGGATTATTAAGTTTACATCTGAGGTAATATTTATTTTTGTTATTGTTATAATTAATTTAAATTCATAAAATTAAATTTTTTTCCCCCCAGTCGTTGTATAATTTGTGGCAACATCAAGAACTTCGAGAAGCTTACAGAAAAGTAGGATGGAGAGAATGTCATTTCATTAACAAAACATCACTTTCCAGAAATGCATCGTCTCCCATGAACAGTTTCAATAGTTCGCTCAGTTGCCCCGTTAGCTCCCAAAGCGGAACAAAATACGAAGACAAAACACTTCCCAGAGGACAGGAATTAAATTCTATATCACCCGGTATAAGAATTTTTATTATTATTTTTTTGGTTTATAAATTTATATATACCATACAGTTTCAGAAACAGTTGAATTTTGTCAGAGATTTCACTTCTTATCACTATAATTTAACTCCAAATGATTTTAAATTTTGTACAGTAATATAAACAAAAAGTTTTGAAACAGACTTTTTTAGTCACTAAATAAAAAAAAATATTAGACAAACAATTTAGTGTGTCACTACATGTTTTACAGAGTACACTGAAAATGAGTCCTGAGTTGGCCCTATACTTTCTAGTCGTGCATATTCTAGTGTGCCAAAAAACTGTGTTGCCTGGTGATAAAATGATTATTTAAATCAAATTTGATATTATTGTTGTAAATATCATTTTTTCACCCAAAGATTACAATACAGTGGTACCTCAGGATACGAAATTAATCCGTTCCGACACCGAGATCGTATCAGGAAAATGTCGTAAAGTGAATCATTTTTCCCCCATATGATTACGTGTAAAGCCAAATAAATCATTCCAGCACAAAAAACACACTCAAATTAAAGCTAAGTAGTACATTCAAAAATAATAATGATACTAACTATAATAAGGAAAACACTGAAAAATGCGTTTTGTAGTTGTAAATGTATAAATAACCATAATAGAATAATAATTGATTAAAAAAATGTAGTTTTATTTACACTTTACCTTTGAGGATAGACGATGGTGGNAGGGTAGGGATGAGTTTTATAATAAAAAAAAAAAAAAAAAAATAGTATAAATGTTAATGACGGTTAAAAGTCGTCATTAAGTCTGACTGTACTGGAGACAGACACAACTCTCTTTATCTCCCCGCCTCCTTGACTTTTAATTACCAAAATTTAATAGCATCAATGTCCCTCATATACAAGCCACCATGCCAAATTTTGTTATTTAATCTTTACTCCATTCTGAGTTGTTATTAAGCAAAGTGGATGACAACACATGCGCACACACCTACAGAATTTTTTTTCCTTTTTCTGGATTCAGGAGGTCTCAAAACACACAGATTTGAAAAAAAAACTAGGAGGGTCAAATTTGACGTGATTCCAATACTTTTCCTTACGTAATATTTAAATTTAAAAATTTATTCAAAGTGAGTCGGTATATAATTATTTCTCGTACTGAATCGTACAATTTCAATGATAATATATAACAACAAATCTTGTTTTTCTTATTACCTTCTTTAGTATTTGTAATTAGAACTTTAAAATGATGAAATGGTTTTAAATTTTTATATAAAATGCAACAAATAAAATTTATTGTACATATTTTTGTTTTAGAAATGATGTGGAGATATCCGGATCTTCACGAAGTTATAGAATTTTTAAATCATCCAAATAACGTTATAAGAGCAAATGCTGCTGCTTATTTACAACATTTATGTTACATGAATGATTCTACAAAACAAAAAACAAGGTAACTACATAATAACATTTTATGTATTTATTAAGCCATTTTTCTCTCTCTAATGTAAAATTAATTTCTTCATTTTTTTCAAAAGTAAGAATTTTAAGTTCTTAATCTAATTAAAAAATACAAAATTAAACAAGTTTGGAGAAGTCGTCGTATTTATTCAAACATTCTGTTACAATAAAATTTTCATTCATCTGCATGTTAAATCTTATTAAACAAAATATAATGAATCCTATGAATTTGATTTTTCGTTTGATGTGAAATCAATACAATGAAATTAAGATCTTTTTTCAGTTTTGTATGTCATAAATAATACAAATAAGATTTTTCTTATATTTATTTTGATTTAGAGCTTTAGGAGGAATTCCTCCACTGATCGATTTACTAAATCAGGACATTCCGGAAATTCAGAAAAATGCCTGCGGCGCGCTGAGAAATCTTTCGTTTGGACGGCAAAACGACGAAAATAAGGTACACGTTTATATTTACATTTAGATTATTTCGTTGCGGAATTATTTTTGAACTAAATATTTCTAAATTTTTCAAACGTTTTTATTTGATTCCGGTATAATATCAAATGTATACAAAAAGATCTTTAGTATTTATATTTCATTTGTGATTTAAAAATTTTTTGAATCAAAATTCTGTGATATTTTTATTTCAATATTACAAAATTTTGATTCAAAAAATTTTAAATTGTTTTTATTTTCTGTGATTCAAAATTTGAATTACAAAGCACTTTAAGTTTTGATAATCTAATGAAGTCTTAAATGTAAAAAGATTAATTTGAATCTATAAATTTGAACAATGTATATTTATTCTTCACGAAATGTTACGTTGCTATTTAAGAACCAAAATTTTATATATCATATTTTAATTAATAAAAGTGTTTTTATAAAATCTTTATTATTATAGAGAGCAATCTGTAATTCTGGTGGAATTCCTGCCTTAATCCATTTATTAAGAAAAACACCCGACAGTGAAATTCGCGATTTAGTGACTGGTGTCTTGTGGAATTTATCTTCTTCTGAAGTAAATGTTAAATTAATTCTTCATTATCAAATTTTACAAATTTTATAATTGTCTTTAAAATATATATATGACTTCTTTTTAGGATTTAAAAAGGATAATTATAGATGATTGTTTGCACGTACTTGTAAATCACATTATTATTCCACACTCGGGATGGGATAAGAACGAAGATCAAAATCGCATGAAGTCTCACGAAATACACTGGTCTACTGTTTTCCGAAATGCCAGTGGTGTAATAAGGTAAATGTCTTTTTATAAAAACTTTTTTTTTTTCAAAGTATAAACTTAAATGCGAATATTGTGATTTCAGAAATGTGAGTTCAGCAGGCGAGTATGCTAGGCAGAGACTTAGAGCATGTGAGGGGTTAGTTGATGCACTCCTCCATTTAGTTGGTTCGGCTATTGGAAAAAATGATATAGATAATAAGTGTGTTGAGAACTGTGTTTGCATATTAAGAAATTTATCGTATCGTTGTCAAGAAGTGGAGGATCCAGAATATGAAAAGCATCATTTGACATCCTTGCATTCTAGTCTTCCCATCAAATGTGAGTTATTTTTGTTATAAAATTCTTCATTAAAATTGACAAACGCCAATCTTTTATGAGCGGATTCGTGTTATATTGCACGAAATACAGGTATCCCTCGCGTAACACGGTAGTTACATTTCGAAAAAGTGCAGTGTTAGGCAAATCCATGCTATACAAAACATAGGAATAATGCAAACAATGGCAGAAGTTAGTAACAAAAAAGAATAGTATACTTTTGCTAACAGAAATATGTTTGGAAATAAATTATTGATTGCTTTAATAATCAGTAATTAATTAACAATTGCAATTAAAAGTACTGTATTATGCATTAATATTAATTTTAGTTAAATCAGCATTTTCTTTTTACAAAGTACCGTCGTCATCTCGGCAACATTTTCATATTTTTTATTTTTATCATAAATTTTTATGAACGACAAAATAAAAAGATGCTAGAACAAATTTTCAATTAATAACGAGTTACGTTTGTCCAGTCCAGTAATGAGCAACTTTTTCCTGAATTTGTGTTTGAGTACCACGATACTGCCATATTTCATTTGTCATTTTACAAATGATTGCTTATCTACAGTTAAAAAAAATTTTTAATAGTGCTTAGTAAAGTTTATTTAAACACAAAGATTAATTAATCTATAAAAAGAAAACACAATGGCAGTCTTAAGGGCTAAAGTCTGAAAGCAATGATGACGACACCTAGTTGATAGGAAAATTAGGATGGGAAAGAAAAAATTGCACTACCAGTTTTCATTAAAGTAATCCTGATAAAAAGCACAAAATAATTTGAAAATTTCAACATTCTAGAATCTGTGGGCAAATTTGAGACAACAAGCGTACTTACAGGAATAAAAAAAAAATTTCACAATTTGTAAGTGTAAACTTCATTATTTGACATTAGAGAGGTTGCGGCCGACGTTTTCAACGCGAAAACGTGTACGTCAGATGTTCAGCGCCGCCTTCCTGTAAGCCTAGAAGTTTGACAATGGCGTTTAGAACGTCGAGCATAATTCCACTGATGTTCCAAACACCATTGTCAAACTTCTAGGCTTACAGGAAGGTGGTGCTGAACATCCGACGTACGTGTTTTTGTGTTGAAAATGTCGGCTGCAACCTCTTTATTTTGTACAGAGGATTTCCCAAACTATGTTAGGGCAAAACTGGAAGTCATGTTGTACAGGGATATCCCCAATTTTCAAACCGTGTTAGAGCAAAACTGTGTTGTAGAAGTAACGTGTTGTACGAGGGGTACCATACCTGTACAGTATAAATTTGAAAAAAAAACTTCAAATGTTTTTATTGTCTATCAAAATATTTACTAAATAAGTAATATCCAAAATATAAACTAATATAAAAATTGCAGGTCTATCCCAAAAAATGGAACCAAACCCCAAACAAAAGTTATTTTTTCTGTTACAGAAGCTGAAACTTTTAGATGTCTGATAACTTTAACAGTTTATTTCAGTAACATTTAGTACGTTACTGAAATAAACTATCCAATTTATTAATTATAATTCCAGTTTATTAAGTCTCAAAGTGTGCCTGTTGTCCCAAATTGTGGATTTCACAAACTACATCTGTTTTGAGCAAATATTTCAACTAAAAAGTAATGCTTTCAGCTATTCAAAGAAATGCATATTTTAACTCTTGTTATGAATTGTTAGTTTGTAATATCCTCTTTACTACAATAAGTCTGTCTCTTATCTGGTGATTCTATTTGCAAAATTTCCTCAACATTAACACAAAATAAGAAATTTGTGGAATTTCCTGGAATAAAAAAACAACCGGGATCCTGTTTGAGAAACCCTATTATTAATAGAAAGTGTAATTAACTCATAAATTGTCAGAATACATTTGTATTTATTAATTTTTTAAATGTTTGCTCGTTATGGCATATCACAGATGGTCAATAATCAATACGTAGCTTATTTGTGGCAGGACTCTAAAAATTCTTTACTGGTCAGAACCTGTAATATATGGAATAATTGTGCTTATGCTGTCTTAATTTTTAACCATGCCCAGTAGCTTCAGTTTGCAGGTATGAAGTTTTTCTTCATAAACCCAATTATTAAAGACAAATGAATTGCCGAATTATCGGGCTATAAGCATGATGTTTCTATTAAAGCAGCCGAGGTAGATAAATCAAGAATACCAGAGAGCAAAAGAAGTACTACAATCTCAAACGAACTAGAAATCTTCCAGGCTATGATTGAAAAAAAAATGCATAACATCAGTCTTCTCTTAATGCATTAAAGACGATTCTACCCACATCGACTGAACTGGGAAGGGCATTCTCGGAAGCAGATTTTTCATTACTAAAATAAGAATCAGATTGAGTGATCAGAGTATCAACCATTTTTGCATTTTGTTGTTATTGTATGCAATTTCCAGCAAACTTGAATTACATAAATTTTTTTCTATTTGTGAAAATTTCTATTAAAAGGTAATTCTTAATATATATCTTACACAGCATTATTAATAATGATTTTGGAGATTGCATAACATATTAAAGTAATTTATCGTTTGATTTCAAGATATTTTGTATATCTTAAATATAATTAATTCTATCACGGGGACAAGCAAAAGACCGGGAAATGAGAAACCCTAATTAATAATGCTAATAACCATATACATCCATTTAAATACAATATCTTTTGTATATAATATATACAGGGTGTCTGACTTATAAATTTTTCTTTTTTTAAACCTCTGACTTACGCATCAACTTCCAGTTTGATATTATGAATTTTATGTTGAAATCTGTTTCCATTGGTGAAAAACGTCAGTACTGTATTCACTAGTGCATATGCAGAATGGCAGACTTGTCACATTTTAGCCATAACAATGTGGATGCCCGAGAAGAAAGTTGGTTGTGTGTTCTTTCGTTGGTGGAATTGAAGCTTGTTTAGCATAAATTCCAGCATCAATTTAATGTTGGATGTCATGATGATGATCCTAGCTATGTTAGCATTATCAATTAGGACAAGCAATTATGAGAAACTGCCACTTCGGTGCAAATGTGTGGGAAGCACTCAGTTTTCCTTGATAATGTGAAAAGAATTTGCATGATCTTCCAAAGAAATTCAAGGAAGTCAATTTGACATAAAAGTTTGGCATTCGGATTTCCCTGCTCCACAGTCCGTGATGTCGTTCACAAAAGATTGTACCTAAGAGTCTACAAAATTCAAATGCACCAAATTTTTCCAAGAACGGATATAAACAAAAGACATTTGTGGTAAAAATCAAATAGGACAGATTTTTTTCTAGACACAGTAGTATTTCGTGTATCTGGGAAAGCAAACGGGCAAATTATTCACGAGGTTTGTGAAATTGAATGTGCAGTGTATGTAATGTGTAATGTAGGATCTGGTGAAAAGCCCATTCTTTTTGTTCCATTTGGACAGTGACTGCAAAGAGTTCAGTATTTGGACATGCTGAACTCTTTGCTGTATCTCAACTTTATCCTGACATTATTTTTCAACAAGATAAAACCCATCCCCACTTTGTGAAGGAAGCGTTTGATAGACGGGCCGAATCACTTGCTTGGCCTTAGTTATTTACAAAACCCTAGTGGGAAACACAAAGTGTATCACTCATCTGTGCATAACTTGAACAATATTTTTTTTAAAAGCAGAGCATAGTCAAGCCTGGACAAGGATTGCAAACAGTGACCCATGTGATGATTTCAAAGTATTTGCATATGTAATGTGAAATCAGGGTTCTAAAACTGCCATGAAAAGTCTTAAAGGCACAAATTATGAACCTCAGATAAAAAAGTTATCATCAAATTTCCCATTAAACATAACATTCTGTTATAGTCACATTATTATTTTCCTTTTGCTTCTATAGATTTATTATTGTTGTAGATTAAAATTTGTATTTTTGTTTACTCAAATGAAATATTTGACCCACAATTTGTAGTTACTAAATTTTGAATTCAGTTTTTACCCACCATTGGCCTAGGACCTGTATCCAAAAGGAGCCCATAAACTGATTTGTAAACTATTGCTTCTTTATGGTTGAATGAACAAATATTCTCAAAACCAATGCACTTTCGGATTTTCATTTATTATGAACATCTGCAGAGTATAGATAGTTTTCCAACTGATCTGATCCCGGCTTCTATTGGTGTCGACAGAATCTAGTATCGTATCGTATATCTCTAAATTTAGTTGTGTTACTACATTTCATTCATATATCATGAGAGTAAAACTGTGGCTGTAAGCAATGTATTATTCCAATTTATTAAATTAGGTATTGTGTCAAATTACTACTGCTTGCTGCTTAGCTGCATATTAGACAATATGGTAGGATTCTTTATAAAAATTGTATAAGTTTGCTATAGTTTACCATGTACAAGTTTTTCTACTTATGTTTTTTTGTAAATAAATGCATATATTTCTTTAATGACCATAATTACAAAACTTAAATATTTCATCTATAATTTTTAGCTGTCGGAGATAATTTAGGATGTTTTGGTGCTAACAAGAAGAAAAAAGAAATCGCGAACGTAGATAAGAGGAAAACTAATTCCAGAAATGCAACAAATTTATCGCCTACTTCCGAGCCGGTCAGAGGAATGGAACGTCTCTGGCAACCGGAAGTAGTTCAGATCTATTTGGCGCTTTTATCAGACTGCTCCAATCAAGCCACGTTAGAGGCGGCAGCAGGATCGATTCAAAACTTGGCAGCGTGTTATTGGCAGGTTAGCTAATAATTACCAATTGTAAGTTTTTATAGTTAAAGTATTTTAGAACAAATTTTTGTTTTTTCTAGCCTAGTATCGACATCAGAGCAACGGTTAGAAAAGAGAAAGGTCTTCCAATCCTTATAGAGTTATTAAAAATGGATGAAGACAGAGTCGTCTGTGCCGTTGCTACAGCTCTGCGAAATCTTGCAATGGATCAAAGAAACAAGGAATTAATAGGTACATATTGTCATATATGTAGCATAATGCCATAATCATACATAGTGATATATTGTTCCTTTACAAAAATTTATGCAGGCAAGCATGCAATGAGAGATCTCATTCAAAAATTACCAAGCAGTGCATCTCAGCAAATTGCATCGGACGATACAATTGCAGCAATCTTAGCAACATTAAACGAAGTAATTGTCAGAAATAGTGACTTCGCTTACACTTTACTGGAAGCGGGAGGAGTCGAAAGATTAATGTATATAATGAATCAAAAAGGCAGATTTTCCTCGAGGATTATTAAGTTTACATCTGAGGTAATATTTATTTTTGTTATTGTTATAATTAATTTAAATTCATAAAATTAAATTTTTTTCCCCCCAGTCGTTGTATAATTTGTGGCAACATCAAGAACTTCGAGAAGCTTACAGAAAAGTAGGATGGAGAGAATGTCATTTCATTAACAAAACATCACTTTCCAGAAATGCATCGTCTCCCATGAACAGTTTCAATAGTTCGCTCAGTTGCCCCGTTAGCTCCCAAAGCGGAACAAAATACGAAGACAAAACACTTCCCAGAGGACAGGAATTAAATTCTATATCACCCGGTATAAGAATTTTTATTATTATTTTTTTGGTTTATAAATTTATATATACCATACAGTTTCAGAAACAGTTGAATTTTGTCAGAGATTTCACTTCTTATCACTATAATTTAACTCCAAATGATTTTAAATTTTGTACAGTAATATAAACAAAAAGTTTTGAAACAGACTTTTTTAGTCACTAAATAAAAAAAAATATTAGACAAACAATTTAGTGTGTCACTACATGTTTTACAGAGTACACTGAAAATGAGTCCTGAGTTGGCCCTATACTTTCTAGTCGTGCATATTCTAGTGTGCCAAAAAACTGTGTTGCCTGGTGATAAAATGATTATTTAAATCAAATTTGATATTATTGTTGTAAATATCATTTTTTCACCCAAAGATTACAATACAGTGGTACCTCAGGATACGAAATTAATCCGTTCCGACACCGAGATCGTATCAGGAAAATGTCGTAAAGTGAATCATTTTTCCCCCATATGATTACGTGTAAAGCCAAATAAATCATTCCAGCACAAAAAACACACTCAAATTAAAGCTAAGTAGTACATTCAAAAATAATAATGATACTAACTATAATAAGGAAAACACTGAAAAATGCGTTTTGTAGTTGTAAATGTATAAATAACCATAATAGAATAATAATTGATTAAAAAAATGTAGTTTTATTTACACTTTACCTTTGAGGATAGACGATGGTGGAGGAAGGGAAATAATACTGAAACTTAACTTACATAACATAATGTAACAATAACTTAGAAAAGATATTTTTAAAAATTTTATTCACTGCTTTTTGTTTTCTTTCCTTCACTTCCACTGGATAGAGGTCGCTTGGTAAAATATCTATCCAAAGAGGTTTGGCTTTGCCTACTTTTTAAAATGTTTCTAAAATGACGTTACTCCGAGTGGCAATACGGCCAGTGTGAACCTTTTCAATAAAATCAGTCACTTTCTGGTAATACCTCAAGATTTCCTTTATCGAGTGAGATCCTTCCCCGATGAACAGAAGTGAATAAAAAATGGCGCTGCGAACTAATGTAACGTCATATGGTGGAGCAAAAATATGTTTGAATTTCATGTCGTATGCTGGGGTGTTCGTATCCTGAGGTACCACTGTATAAGTAACTGGATTTAAAAATGCTTAAACAAAATTCAACAGCTAAAAGTAAATTAGTAAATCTAGTGCTAATAAATAATTAATTTTTGCAATATTTCTTTTGCAGGTTCAGTTCAACATAACTGGGTAAGTATATTATTTTAAAATAATATTTTATATAAATTTTGAAAATAATAAAATTCTTACCGTAAATATACAAACAGCTTCGATCGCCTACCGAACCAGTCTACGCCCAGGTTAACAGAGACAAGAAGAAGAGTAGGCAACCCGACATGACTTCCCACTCCATGCTGCTCGATCACCCGGGTTCGGCAGCCGCGGGAGACTCGTGGGTTTAGGCGGAGCGAGCGCAGAGGCGACACCATCTGTCGAACGAGCGATGGCGACGAAAGATTCGAGGAACCCACCATTAGTGCCTCCTTGTTGGGACAGTTCGTTCTTAATGCCTATTGACGTTTTTATACAGTGCCAATATTTGTTATAAATTTCTACCAAATAAATTAATAGTTAGTTTGGTATGGTCACACACGAACTTAGCAAGTAGAATTTGTGTCAGTATTTTAGTTAATAAGCGTGGTCTCGTCGTCCGGACGACGAGATCCCCGGAACTCTATCCGTCGAATTGACGACGACTTAGACAATAAGATTAGTACTTAAGTTAGATTTAGATTTAATTTGAATATTCCAATCTCTATTCTGCCAATTCAAAGGCTCACAATTATTTATTCTCGTGATTTCGTGTTTAATGATTTATAATAGATTTTATTTGTTCTCGTCTTAAACAAAAATACTTGAATGTTTTGAAATATAAAGAATTTCTTAATCTAAAAGTAATAGTCATCCTCGAGGATCCAAAACACATTGCATGTTATTTTCATTCAGTATTGATTGATATACTTATTCTTTTTACTTAACCTTTTGGAGTTTCTCAGATTGATTTGGTTTGTGTAAAATGTGCAATAACAATTAGCAACGTGCTTTCAAGCATACAGAAGCCTCACTTCCACGACATCTTCGAGTAAGGCAGTATTTCAAAAAGACACGTACCTTTATGCGATATGTCTTTTGATGCACCGCATAACACGTACTTTGCCCACGGCCAATCTTTGGGTCGGTACTTGCAACGTCGTCAAATTTCAGAATATTTTGACGACGACCAAAAACCGTCAAACATTGTATTTCATAAAATTTTTACAATTATTTATATATTTAGTTCTTTAAAATAACTGTGATAATTTTTTTACATGATGATACAAATGCAATTCAATCAATTTTGACACCATTTTACAATTTATACACCTTACATTCCCTTGTTTTTTAAAATACGGCAAAAACCCGTCGGATTAGGTGGCCGCTTTTTGTACAGTTTTTTACATTTTAGCATTTACTATAAAGGGGGAAAAATTTTGGGGATTTTTGCAGCTAGGGTTTTCAATTCTATCAAACTGTTGTGTGTAAAATAAACAATTCTTACCATGCAACTACGGAATTATTCTTGTCCATTGCACAAGTGTATATGTTCCTATCATCGATGTAAGTTATTTGATGTATATTCGTTTTTTAAAGTTTTTTTTACATATATATATATATATTTTGTATCAATTTTGTCTTGTAAGAATGGAATTTTATTGTGAAAAATGGTGTAAAAAAATTAGATAAAAATAAAAATCTATTATAAAGATTAATTATTGGATGTGATATATTCTTACCCTATTTACAGATTATTTTTCTTAATGATACTGATGTAATTTATAGGCCATTGCATATAACAGGTCCTGATCAAATTATTAGGACAATTTTGAATTTTACTCCAATTTCTTGAATTGACTGTAATTAGTGACAATTGTAAGATCATCATTCATACGTCCATATAATGCTTAATCAAAAATCAACTTGATCGGTAATGATTAATTGAATCTAGCCCGTCCCGATGCCTCGTCTTCACTGTTGATATCGAGAAAGTTCTTAGAGGGCCTTTTTATTCATACTCGTTTGGATCAATTAGCGAGCTCATGAAATTTTTGTTAAGCAGCTCTCTTCATAAGCGGTTTTGTACTCTGACAAAACACTAACGGCATGACTACTAAACAGCCTTGCCAAGTCCTACATATTTGCAAAAAGATGACGTGAGCGACATAGCCAGAATTTTGAAATTCAATATATGGACCGATTGCCAGAAACTAACATTGATCTTTACGACGGGTGTTTAACGAGCGTGGCCTGCAATTGCACTTGCACGTTTTAATGTCTCTTGACATTTTTACCAGATATACAGGTTCTGGGGAGGATGTGCCTGTTTTAAACTTTAGACAGAACATTAGAATCATGTCACCATATTTGTTTTCATGTGAAGCCAAAACAGAAAAACCTACGCTGCAGAACTGTTTTGTTTTCCTAGAAAATACCTGCTTTGTGTAGCAGTTACTTGTTAACAACATTTACTTACAATAGTAATAATTGTTATGAAATTATATTGAATCAATCCTTTCGTAGCAATAGGCAGGGTGGCACAAAAGTCAACCAACCATTATAAATATTTGAATAAGAAAACAATTTAATCATATTTTTGTCATGTTTGCAATTTATATTCACAAGTTTGTTTTGGTTTGTATGTTCCGGGACTTTTGGGCCATCCTATATTTATGAAACAATACGCTGCAGCAAAAGTTAATAAATGAAGTAAATATGAACTGAGAAGGTAACAAATATTATGATAATTCTTTTAATGGACAATATCAAAATATTTGTTTTGCAAATTTTTTTTAAAAAAAAAAGGATATTGAAGATTCATATTTTGTATTCAAAGACAAAACAAATAACAAATTTGAACTTTACTTTCATTTAAAATACTTAAAAACAATATTAAAAAATCTTAATTTGAACATATTTAAATTTCTAAATTCATAATTTATTTATTATTTAAACATATACAAAAACATATCACATTATTATTAGAAAATAACATTATTTGGGCATAAATTATTGTTGATTTTATTATTAGAGAAATTGATCATCTCTATCTGGGTTCATTTTTCTTTTTGAGAAAAGGTTGCTTCTTAATGCAAAGACAAGAAAAAGAGAGATAAAAGTGGCTATTCGGAGGCCATCAGAAAAATGAAAAAAGACAAAAATATTCCTCGGCCATCCAGTGGGTCCCAAGCATGTTAACAGACTGCCTGGCATCGAACCGATCTGCGGAGGATGTTTCCGAGATAGCGGCTACCAGTTCTCATATAGAATTATTAAGAGATTTTTTGAAGTCGAAAGCCAACAAAGAAAAATTTGTGGCATGGCTGGCGCCACAAATTTTTCTTTGTTGGCTTTCAACAAGATATTATGCCTATCAGTGCTACAATTGCATTTGACTGAAGAAAGTTGTTTTCTTGGTACTATTTTAAGAAAACAAGTTCGTGTATAGAAATGCCCTTTAAGAAAAGAAAACAAACACTGTGAGGTAGCAAAATTTGGCATATAGAAATCCACATCAATGAGTGATATCGTTAAATAAAAATTTTAGAAAATAAAATCTTTGCATTGAATTGTTGCCATTTGGATTAATCACTATAGAGTTAATAAGTTATTTTAACTAATTCTTGTGTCTGAATGCTTCCTCTTGATACACCTGTCAGTACAACAGTGTTAAATATCAAAATTAATTATTGTTACCAATATAAATTAATAGTCAATGTATAATTGGCATAAAGTTCTGCTGAATGGTACTAATCTTTAATTTCATTCAAAATCTGAAACAGCACAAATAAAATTGTATATGGAACAACCTGGTACAAATGAGGAATAATCAATTGGCATCAGTTTTTACTTGGTACAAACACCTGGAATCGGCGTCGTCGAGACGGGTGAACTAGAAATTTTTCCCCGGGCCCTGAGAAATCTTAGGAGTCCGTAATGGTTCCTATCCCTATGAAATTAATGTTATTAAGCAGTGCTATTCATAAGTCAAAGTGTTTTGTGTGTGATCAAAGTACAGATTGACTGCACAACCACTAAACATAACTTTTTGCAAATATATACAACTGGCAAAACTGACGTGAATAAGCCAGAATTTTGAAATTTGATCTATGGACTGAGATATCTGAGGTCAAAATTCACCATGTAAAGTCCATGGGCGGATCGATATGTAGTGTGCAACCGACTTGCAACTGGCAATTAAGTGTCTGATTGCTAGAAATATATGTTGAAAATAAAAACTTTGTCGTAGAGATCATCTTTACAACGAATATTTAACATGTTTTAGACAGAATGTTAAAAGCACGTCACCATATTTGTGTTTTTGTGTGAAGCCAAAATAGAAAACGCTATGCTGCCGAGTTCAGTTTTGTTTTCCTTTGAGTTGTTCTAATTGTGTGCGCGTGTCAATTTATAACTCCAAATGAAATGAACTTGTGCGTATGGAGCAATGGCTGCCTCTGTATGCATGGGATATACAATGGAGCAGATTACGCAAAGATTTTATTTTTGTTCTACTAACTTTCTGTGTGCTATATGCCACCACAGGTATATAACACCAAGTTACTCACACAAAAATATGTTGTTATGTTGTTCAAATGTACTAATACATATACAGAATATTCTTATTTCTTATAAAAAAAAATTAGCAAATTATAAAAATATTTATTTTATATATTAAAAATGAATTATTGTAAAATAACTTCAATTTGAATTTGAATTGTCTTTTACTGGCATTTCGTCAATGTTAAAATGCTCGAGAACCGAAGACGACAAAAAAGGATTTTTTGATAGATTACTTTCTGTTATTTCACCTTCGGACAAAGAATGAGATGATAAATCTTGAACGGGCTTTACGTGAGACATGGGATCTAAAAAGAGTTTTAAATACTTTGTAGGATTTTGTAAAGTCACTTGACCTTCACTGATATCCTCAGATATTTGCTCTTGATTCTGTTCTGGTAACTCTGAACTGCTATCTGTTAGTAATAATAATAATAATAATATCTAAACAATTGTATTTTTAAAAATTAAATCTACAAGTTCTTCCGTTGAAAATAATTTAAAACTTTATAATATCAAAATTTTCTTATTGAAAATATAATTAAATATTTGTGTTATTTAATACATAATTATTAAAAATAGCATTACTCCTTTTGATAATTATTAATTTTGTCATTTCATCCATTTTAGTTTAAATTAAATTGTTTAATATATTTTCCTTTTTAGAACGACAACGAAATGTCTTGAAATGTCATTTGAAGACACTGGACTATTCGGCATCCTTTTTGTTACTTGATACATCAATCAAAACATGTTTCAGGTCCCTCTTCGATTGACTCTTGATTTGATATCACAACTTTTATTTATGTTACAATCATTCCATACATTCCAACACTACTTTTCATAGATTTTATAAAATTACATTAAAATTTCTTGAGTTAAAATGTTGTGAAATCAAATCAAGAGTCAACTGATGGGCTAAAAAGAACCCAAAATGTATTTTGACTGATGTATTAACTAACAAAAAGAATTAAATACATTCATTCATTCATTAGTTTAATTGTACATTTAAAACAAGGCACAAAGTCCTGCCCCGCAGTGAGCATTACAGGAACATATCCGTTATATAGCTCCGCCGAGTTACAGTATGCACTAATGAACAAAGCAAAGTGAAAAGAAAAATTTTAAAAAAATAAATAAATAAATAAAAACACAATGACAATAAAAGACCCGAACAAAATATGCAGCAGCTTGCTGCAGCATATAACAGATTACTTATCTGCAGGAATATTTTCGCAAATGAAGATCGCAGTAAATACAATAATTCTGACAAAGTGTTTAACAGAATTTAAAGAAATTGATCATCTCTATCTGGGTTCATTTTTCTTTTTGAGAAAAGGTTGCTTCTTAATGCAAAGACAAGAAAAAGAGAGATAAAAGTGGCTATTCGGAGGCCATCAGAAAAATGAAAAAAGACAAAAATATTCCTCGGCCATCCAGTGGGTCCCAAGCATGTTAACAGAATGCCTGGCATCGAACCGATCTGCGGAGGATGTTTCCGAGATAGCGGCTACCAGTTCTCATATAGAATTATTAAGAGATTTTTTGAAGTCGAAAGCCAACAAAGAAAAATTTGTGGCATGGCTGGCGCCACAAATTTTTCTTTGTTGGCTTTCAACAAGATATTATGCCTATCAGTGCTACAATTGCATTTGACTGAAGAAAGTTGTTTTCTTGGTACCATTTTAAGAAAACAACTTCGTGTATAGAAATGCCCTTTAAGAAAAGAGAACAAACACTGTGAGGTAGCAAAATTTGGCATATAGAAATCCACATCAATGAGTGATATCGTTAAATAAAAATTTTAGAAAATAAAATCTTTGCATTGAATTGTTGCCATTTGGATTAATCACTATAGAATTAATAAGTTATTTTAACTAATTCTTGTGTCTGAATGCTTCCTCTTGATACACCTGTCAGTACAACAGTGTTAAATATCAAAATTAATTATTGTTACCAATATAAATTAATAGTCAATGTATAATTGGCATAAAGTTCTGCTGAATGGTACTAATCTTTAATTTCATTCAAAATCTGAAACAGCACAAATAAAATTGTATATGGAACAACCTGGTACAAATGAGGAATAATCAATTGGCATCAGTTTTTACTTGGTACAAACACCTGGAATCGGCGTCGTCGAGACGGGTGAACTAGAAATTTTTCCCCGGGCCCTGAGAAATCTTAAGAGTCCGTAATGGTTCCTATCCCTATGAAATTAATGTTATTAAGCAGTGCTATTCATAAGTCAAAGTGTTTTGTGTGTGATCAAAGTACAGATTGACTGCACAACCACTAAACATAACTTTTTGCAAATATATACAACTGGCAAAACTGACGTGAATAAGCCAGAATTTTGAAATTTGATCTATGGACTGAGATATCTGAGGTCAAAATTCACCATGTAAAGTCCATGGGCGGATCGATATGTAGTGTGCAACCGACTTGCAACTGGCAATTAAGTGTCTGATTGCTAGAAATATATGTTGAAAATAAAAACTTTGTCGTAGAGATCATCTTTACAACGAATATTTAACATGTTTTAGACAGAATGTTAAAAGCACGTCACCATATTTGTGTTTTTGTGTGAAGCCAAAATAGAAAACGCTATGCTGCCGAGTTCAGTTTTGTTTTCCTTTGAGTTGTTCTAATTGTGTGCGCGTGTCAATTTATAACTCCAAATGAAATGAACTTGTGCGTATGGAGCAATGGCTGCCTCTGTATGCATGGGATATACAATGGAGCAGATTACGCAAAGATTTTATTTTTGTTCTACTAACTTTCTGTGTGCTATATGCCACCACAGGTATATAACACCAAGTTACTCACACAAAAATATGTTGTTATGTTGTTCAAATGTACTAATACATATACAGAATATTCTTATTTCTTATAAAAAAAAATTAGCAAATTATAAAAATATTTATTTTATATATTAAAAATGAATTATTGTAAAATAACTTCAATTTGAATTTGAATTGTCTTTTACTGGCATTTCGTCAATGTTAAAATGCTCGAGAACCGAAGACGACAAAAAAGGATTTTTTGATAGATTACTTTCTGTTATTTCACCTTCGGACAAAGAATGAGATGATAAATCTTGAACGGGCTTTACGTGAGACATGGGATCTAAAAAGAGTTTTAAATACTTTGTAGGATTTTGTAAAGTCACTTGACCTTCACTGATATCCTCAGATATTTGCTCTTGATTCTGTTCTGGTAACTCTGAACTGCTATCTGTTAGTAATAATAATAATAATAATATCTAAACAATTGTATTTTTAAAAATTAAATCTACAAGTTCTTCCGTTGAAAATAATTTAAAACTTTATAATATCAAAATTTTCTTATTGAAAATATAATTAAATATTTGTGTTATTTAATACATAATTATTAAAAATAGCATTACTCCTTTTGATAATTATTAATTTTGTCATTTCATCCATTTTAGTTTAAATTAAATTGTTTAATATATTTTCCTTTTTAGAACGACAACGAAATGTCTTGAAATGTCATTTGAAGACACTGGACTATTCGGCATCCTTTTTGTTACTTGATACATCAATCAAAACATGTTTCAGGTCCCTCTTCGATTGACTCTTGATTTGATATCACAACTTTTATTTATGTTACAATCATTCCATACATTCCAACACTACTTTTCATAGATTTTATAAAATTACATTAAAATTTCTTGAGTTAAAATGTTGTGAAATCAAATCAAGAGTCAACTGATGGGCTAAAAAGAACCCAAAATGTATTTTGACTGATGTATTAACTAACAAAAAGAATTAAATACATTCATTCATTCATTAGTTTAATTGTACATTTAAAACAAGGCACAAAGTCCTGCCCCGCAGTGAGCATTACAGGAACATATCCGTTATATAGCTCCGCCGAGTTACAGTATGCACTAATGAACAAAGCAAAGTGAAAAGAAAAATTTTAAAAAAATAAATAAATAAATAAAAACACAATGACAATAAAAGACCCGAACAAAATATGCAGCAGCTTGCTGCAGCATATAACAGATTACTTATCTGCAGGAATATTTTCGCAAATGAAGATCGCAGTAAATACAATAATTCTGACAAAGTGTTTAACAGAATTTATCCCGTGCAGAAAATTTGTAAGACAAAGATTTGAGAATCCCATGAGTCCATATATAATATGCGTACAAGTAAAAAAAAAAAAAGTCCACACAGCTAGTAATTGTAA